>NW_019720589.1:53950-55293 GCF_002891405.2 Cryptotermes secundus
TTAACAGTGTCAACAGCCTCAACGCACTGCCTTAGGCCAAGAAAGCATGTAGAGGTGTATATAGAGTCCCCTTTGAGTTTAGAATAATAATGACAACTAGAAAGAGGTGTTCCATTCTCCCAGTTGAATCCAGGAGCATTGAAGTCACCGAGTAGTATGACGCGAGTATTGTTCGTGTCTAGATTGTTTTCAAGTTGTCGAAAGTAGGCAGTAATGACTTCCGGTTTGGTGTCAGGGGAGAAGTAATGGTTACCAATAAGCATGTTTATGCCATCAGCAGTGGGAACCTCGACCCACACGCATTCAGAACAGAGTTCTAAATCATACCTGCGACTGCAAGAGCCCAGGCTAGCCGTAATGGCTGTTAAAACGCCACCACCGCGAGCCTTGTTTATATACGGCCGGTCAGACCGGTAAACGGTGTATTGGTTAGGAAACAGATTGTGATCGTAGCACAGGTCGTTGAGCCATGTCTCGGACAGACAAATTATGTCGTAATTGGAGGCGCACACGTTGTCATAAAATAATAATAAATAATAATAAACATCAATTTAAAGCAAATTCTGAGATATAGAATATTAATACTAGGACCAAATCTGATTTGTATCACCCACTGTCTCATTTGGCAGTTTATCAGAAGGGAACACATTATACCAGGATTAAGGTGTTTAACAGTTTACATGTTCCAATAAAGGATTTATGACTTAATACAAAACAATTTAATTTGTCCTTGAATTTTTTTTGTATTTCCATTCAATTTCTACATTAGGTGAATATTTCAAAAACAAGACAAATTAAACCTTTTTTATGCCGTTGATATTGTATAACTTAATGGATTATAATCTGATATTTGTTCATATATCTACGCTATGATCTTAATGAGGTATTACTGTCAAGTTGATAAGTCCCATATGCTTGTTAAATTACTGAATTATGTATAATTATGGTTTCCTTTTTAATGTAGTGGTAAGGTGACTAGTTCTGTGTTTAGAACTACTGTATGCATATGTGGTAGCCAGTAAGGATCTATAGAATTAAAATAAAGATACAGATACAAAGCAAAAGATCTGAGAGCATCAGGGTCAAGGGTATTTAAATGGTATTTCAAAGCCACAGAAATGCATCTTTATTTTGCTATTAGCTTTTACAGTTAATCCATATGAATCAATAGTGAAAATTATAGAATTCAGCTAACTTGCTCAGGTAAGCGGCCTCCGTAGTCTAGAGGTAACGTTCCCACCTCATGACTCGTAGTACGCGGGTTCAAATACCCGGCGGAGGTCGTCGAATTTTTAAGGGCAGAAAAATTCAGGAAACAAGTCCTCCGGGAGGGACTTTAAGCC
>NW_019720589.1:55492-68682 GCF_002891405.2 Cryptotermes secundus
GGACTGATGGTAAGCACCAGTACCGGTAGGATATAGAGACTGGTAGAAATCATAAAGGGAAGCACAATGGACCAATACAGGTCTCAGTGCATGGGGAAACCCACCCTCTCCAATAACTAACTAACTAACTAACTAACTTGCTCAGGTTATAATAAAATTTAGTGATGAACAATGCTTCAAAAAAGTGTTATGATATAAATTTCTTTAGACCTGTGGGCATAATAGTCTTTGACTTGATATAAAGTTCTACAAAAAGGCCACTTCATGACAAGACCTGATGTTTTTAAATTGCTGTCCTTATCTGAGGCACAAAGTAGTCTCAATTTAAATAGAACTCAATAACCTGTCCAATGAGGTATTATCACATACTACCAAGGACTCCTGAATAGGAACAGAAGTGGTAACCACTCAACTGTAACATTCAGTTCAGGTAAACTGAAAAAATAACAAAACAGTGAAAAATAGTTTTAAATTAACTACATAACTAAAGAACTACTGGATATTTGAATGCAATTACTAACTACAGGCAGTGACAAAATGTCTACATTCGTTCTTTGCCAAGCATCACAGAAAGATTTTAGGATGCTCATGACAGCATGATGCTGAAGTGGAACTTCTGTATGATTGACTTTCACTTTAAAAACATCCATGTAGGGTTAACAACTTTCACTATCTTCTCTTTTAGACTTGTCATATGGATGCATGTCAACAGATTTTGAAGGCCAGATGGCACTATCCACATTTCTAATGCCAAGCATTTCTTAAAATAAAATAATTATGCTCTGTAGTCCCATATTACTTGTATATCTGACAGATATTTCTACCCTACCTACACCTAAAGAACAGGCAGGTATTACTAATATATGGGATTTTAAGTTTTAACAGCAGGTAGTTATGAACAAGTTCTATCTTATGGGACATAATGTCATACAGTCTATTGAAAGTCAAGTGACGCATCTCAATCTTCAGGGTCGAAGAATAAGCCAAGCAAAAATCCAATATGAAAGCAGATGCCAAGTGAGCTCTGCTTTCATTCTGGTTTCTTGCTCAGCTTATTCTTTGACCCTGAGGATGGAGGTAACACGTTCCTCTGAAAAATCCGCTGATTTTCAACAGATTACATGGCATTATATTCCATAAGAGAGAACTGTTCATTACTAACATGCCTTCAAGAATTAACTACAATGTATCATACAGCCAAGAGTGATTCTCCTTTGATTGCTGCTTCACTCATGGTTCTAGTACATGAGGTTACAAAATGGAACACTTCAAAGCCATAACTTTACTGATGCAATGTATTTCTGCAAAACATACAGAAGCCACAACTCTTGCAGCACTAACAAATCGAAAGTCACTTCAAGTGGGGCAACAATACAAAAACACTTCTTACTTGCATTCAGTAGTAAAAAAAGCTACCCCTGTAACAGGCGGTGGAAGCCCATAGGGCTGTGAGACGTCAAGACTCCCACATTTTCTACACGATCACCTCGCAGATGGCAGCGAGGCTGTCAGGCTTATGTGCCAGCCGCCGTTTAACCCAGGAAGATTCCTGGTACTCATTTCTGGTGAAGCCGAGTTGGCGCCAGGGCTGGAAGGATAGGTCAATTAAAAAATCCAATGACCTCATCGGGACTCGAACCCACAACCTTCTAGACTGTAGCATAGTGCCTCAACCAACTACACTACTGTGTGCCCCATTCAGTAGTACCCAGTTTTAACTTCAAATGGAAGCCGGCTATCTCAGATGATGTTTCTCATGGATCTTCTTTCTCTTCCAGGTAAATACTGTAGCATGTACAACCGTTGCTATGCAGTAGGTGAATAAACAATGGTATTATACAACATCTTTCTAGGCAATGGACCTATAAACACACCTCTACAATAATAGAACTAATGTTGGCAAAGGTGTTTTCTGCTCAGTCCGTGCAAAGTTGTCGTAAAGAAGAGGACTGGTGCAACCACTTAAACTAAGCTCTGCAAGGAAGGATGAGAACAGACAGCGCTACAGTCAGTTGAGAATTGAAAGTCCAACTGTGAAAAGGAGACTTTATGTGTGCTGTAGTTAACAGTGAGATTGTTTAATTACTGTGTTAAAATCCATTGCCAGGATATGATTAGTGAAGAGTGAGAAGACTTAGTGTGTGCTAGTGATTTTTAAAGTGTGGAAATCTGCAATAGCAGTGTAATTACTTGTAGTTCTGAGTAGTGTGTAAGTGGTCAATAAATCCACTCACCAATCCATACCCCATCTATAGTCACATCCCTAAAATTGTGACAACACCCTAAAAACAATGCTTCTCCCAGCCTTTCTACTTTAACTGTTTTTTTTTCTTTTCATCTCATTCAACATTATATTTCCCTACAACACAAGTTCTGAACTGAATACATTATATTTTATCCATCTACTATTGTACCTCCAGAAATGCAGATCCAATCCTGGGCAAGTATCTCCACAGCTCAGACAAGGAGCCCCTGCTCCAATTTCATGGGCCAAACGATGTGGCTGCAGAAATATAGAAATAAGTATTTACAACTGCGGCAAAACATTTACCGTATATGCCAAAGGATTCCATCTTTCCTGGTACACATTTTAAGATTTCCAAAGAATGAAGAGATCACCAAACACAGAATTTCAATACGATGAGATTTTCCTCTCTTAATACATCAAAGAAATCCCCAAGAGAGTATATTCTAATCAGAAACCTAAAAAGATTTCAGTTTCTTTAGTTCAGTTGTAGCTTCTTGTTCCTCATGTTCACAATGTTTCCAAAGTGCCTGGTCCATAAGAACTTCTCACATGCTGTGTGCCCAACAGAATGGATCAACACTTGTGTACAATCCTAAACAGCTCATATCATGAAACTGTTTATGAAACTACATATCAATTACATTTTCTCAGGTTATCAACTGACTGCATCAATACACACTAAAACAATATTTATGCGTAAGAGACTCCTTTGTCTCTGTCAACTGGGAATCGATATCAATAAAGCTCACTGTACTGAAAGAACGTTCAGTTTATTATGGAGAATGTATTAGCCTCTACTTCTAGATGATATCAAAGTGATTCAACTGCGTTCTGTGCATATATTGTGTATACAAATTACATAAGAAATGTAATTTTATCTTATATGGCATGTTACATGATAGATCATAAAACTTAGGGTTGGTATGAACTCACTGAAAATGTAAAATCTAAAAGT
This sequence comes from Cryptotermes secundus, assembly GCF_002891405.2. Classification (NCBI taxonomy): domain Eukaryota; kingdom Metazoa; phylum Arthropoda; class Insecta; order Blattodea; family Kalotermitidae; genus Cryptotermes; species Cryptotermes secundus. The sequence goes on from NW_019720589.1 coordinate 58,696, forward strand.
CTATGGCAATGGCATATTAATACAATTATTGTGTTCAACATATAATTTCTTATAATTATTTCCTCAGTATCTCTTCATATCTTCTGAAAACACATGTAGCAAACTTTCTGAATTCCCCTTCCCCCAGTAATATAACCCTGAATTTTCACATGTATCTTAAATAGTTTAGGTGACAACAAGGCAGCTTTACTTGCCTGGGCTCCAGAAATATTTCCATGACATCCAGACTAGCTCTGGGAACCACCCAGCCTGCTATACAATGGGTACCATGGGTTGTTTCCCTGGGTGGAAAGTGGCAGGGGCAAAGATGACAACTCATGTCCATCTAATGCCTTGGTTAAGAATGGTGGAGCTATACTTCCACTCCCCCATACATCTCAATAGTGTGGTGATTAATTAAGCACAGGGATATCTTTACCTTTTATCACTTTAAGTTAGGTTTGGGTATGTTATTACAGTTAAGCTCAGCTAATATGCATGTTTACAATCTTGCAATTTATTCCTTCCTCCCTTTTCCTTTTTGTATGCAAATTCTCAACACAAAATTCAACGGTCAGAATACAAAAGATGCCAAACAAATACTTCAACTTTCCTTGCTGTCAGTGATTCCTGAACCTAATGTAACCAAATTAACCTTAACAGGGGGCATTGATCATATTTTCTACCCCTTCATCCAGACTTCACGACAAGTATTGGTGAACAAGTTATGAACCAAATGAAAGAACTTGTGTAATCTGACAACATACATGTATTAGAACTAATGAAAAATTTAAAAAAACTTACGGGAATGGTGATTCTTAATATCTATATCACAAACTGTACTTAAAAGAGTTCCATCATCTGGAATATAACTCCGTGCAGTCTGCCGAAAGTTAACCGACGTTTCGGAGGAGTACGACACCTCCATCTTCAGGGGCCAAGAATAAGCTGAGCAAGAATCCTACGTGAAAACACAATAAATACTATAAATTGTACTCACTCTCTTTTTCTTATTTTCCAACAGTAACATCCATTCTGGAGTCTTCCCTGTTTCCTCAGAAGTGCTCATTTCTTATACCATGCACGAGAAAGAATATAACTTTAAGCAGTAAAAAAAAATCTGTCGTCATATATAATGGTGCTAACTTAAACCGTCATCTGTACACGATGCAACAATATACTACAACCACACCTCCTTCAAGCAGTTCAAGCACTTCATGGGCGTAGTTCGGACATTCACCACAGATTCTAATCTTTTTCAACATTTGCATGACCTGCATCACGGGGATCACGGAGATCACGGATCACGGGTAACAAAGTGGTATTGTCGATCTGCAAGTATACACGTGCACATTTGTTTATGGCGGTGTGTCTATGCTACAACTGTAACGAATAGGATGGTATTATGGTTTCTCACAGCGGTGGTTATGAAGAATTCTTTCTTCTGGGATATAATGCTGTGTAGTCCATTTTCGACCCTAAAGATAGAAGCGACACGATCCTACAAAACGTCGGTTGATTTTCAAGGGACTACGTGTACATGGCGTTAGAGGCGACGAAAAGGGAAGTCTTAAATCTGAGACAGTAAAATATGGTCTCGAGTCCCAAGGGACTCAGGCCCGAGAAAGACTGCACTGGCAAGGGCCAGCAGCATATACAAAAGGTAGACCCGTCCTCGCGTGAGAGAGGACGCCCCACAAAAACAAGACCGTAAATGCCAAACAGTAATAAATATCTGGTCATGAGCCCCAGACGGGACTCGACACCAAGACTGACTGACTGACCGTCAGTCGCAATGTGACTTTGACTTTGATTTTGCAGGCCAACTGCTCCCGTGTGGAGCCGAGTTGGAATACCTCCACCATGACCCTCTGAGTGGTAGGAGGCGACGAAAAGGGAAGTCTCAAATTTGAGACAGTAATATATGGTTTCGAGTACCAAGGGACTCGGACTCGAGAAAGACTGCGCTGGCAAGGACCAACAGCATATACCCGTCCTCTCGTTAGAGAGGGCGCCCATAAAAAAACGAAACAAAAAAAAGACTAAACCGTAACTGTGAAACAGTAATAAAGATCTGGTCGAAAGACCCAAATGGGTGCTTTATGCCAAGACAGACTGGCCGACTGACCGTCGGTCGTAAAATGAGACTCAGGCTCAAGGCCAACTGATTCCAAATGAATGCCTTAGGCATCTTCCAAGATCATTGGTACATCTGACACGTTTATTTAATCACTGCCTTCGGCTGTCCAATTTTCCAAAGCTTTGGAAGGAAGCATATTTATGAGTATAACATTACTGAAAACCGGTAAGGACTCAAAATTTAAGCCCGATTAGCCTCTTGTCTACAACAGGCAAGCTATTCGAAAAAGTTATTCTGAAAATTGTCCAAAGTCACATTGAAGAAAAAGGCTTGGTTAATGCAAGCCAGTTTGGTTTCCGTGCCCGTCATAGCACTACACTTCAATGTATGAGGCTTGCGGAACACGTAACCTTAAATTTCAACAATAACATGTCTACAGCTGCTGTATTCTTGGATACTGAAAAAACCTTGATACAACATGGCACATTGGCTTAGTTAGTTAGTTAGTTAGTTATTTAGTCAGGGTGGGTTTCCCCATGCACCGCGACCAGTTTGATCTATTGTGCTTCCCTCTATGATATTCTACAAGTCTCTTTACCCTACCGATAAATGGTGCGTACCATCAGTCCCGCCGAGCAAGCGAGTTCGGCCACTTGCTTAGCGGTGTCTATAATGCTTCCCCCATCTATCAGAGGCCTTAGAGGCTATTGTTGGGCGGGAAACGCCCTGTAATTTGGCTCAATGATCCCCTTTGAGGATATGAGGTTCTTTTACGTGCCGTAAAGTTACGACACGGGACACAGCTTAAAGTCCCTCCCGGAGGACTTGTTCCCTGAATTTTTCCGCCCTTAAAAATTCGACGACCTCCGCCGGGTATTTGAACCCGCGTACCACGAGTCATGAGGTGGGAACGTTACCTCTAGACTACGGAGGCCGCTTGGCACATTGGCTTGCTATAGAAATTATCCACATTACAATTTTCGATAAGTCTAATCAAGCTTACTATCTCTTTCCTTTCTTAGATAAAAGTCAGAGTTTCAGTAGAAGGTGAAATGTCTACGCCAAGGGATATACAAGTAGGGGTGCCACAAGGTTCTGTNACACACACACACACACACACACACACACACACACACTGTACAGTCTATATATAAACGATACGCCCCAAGTACCTGGTGTCTATCTTAGGTCTCTTTGCTGACGACGCCTCTATACATGACACAGACCACAAAGAGGGTTATGCTCTCAGGAAGCTGCAGGGAGGTCTCAGTGCTACTGGAACGTGGTGTGGGCATTGGAACATAAGAATCAATGAAATTAAAACTCAAGAAATATACTTTTCTCATAGACTTAGGCACCCTGAGACTTATCTTATATTGAAAGGGCACAATATTCCCTTTGTCGATCATGTAAAATACCTGGTTGTAATCTTCGATAAGATGATTACGTGGAGGCTTCACATAGAAATGATTGAAGCCAAGGCCTTCAGAACATTTATTAGAATCTACTCCCTATTCTAAAGTGAGCGTTTAAACGCAAACATTAAACTAACCCTCTATAAGGCACTGATCAGATCAGTAATGACTTACGCTTGTCCCGCCTGGGAATTAGTGGCTGACACCTACCTCCTAAAAGTGCAGCGCATGCATAACAAAGTTTTGTGCACCATTGGAAATTTTCTAAGGTGCACACCGGTCTGGTACTTGCACATGGCTTTCAACTTTCCGTATGTATACGATTATATAAGAAAATTATGCAAGCGACAAGCAGAAGTCACACAAAATCATGAAAATGAACATGTTCGCGGCATAGGACAAGGTGAAGACAGACAGAGAAAATATAGGAGGCTTTAACTTGGCAGTGGACAAGCTTACGACCGTTCAAATGACTAATTTGTTGTTGTAGCACAAGATATGTTAATTAGGCATGATCTGCTCTGTAAAACCTGTACTGACAGAGGACTTGTGTGTAGCGCAAAAGGAAGAATTTTCAATAACCTGTTATATGTGCGAAATATACACTTGATGAAAGGCCGAGTGTATAAGAAAAAAAGCAGTTCTCTCGTCAGAGAGAATGCTACATAAGGACTATCACCACAACGGTTCAGTTGGAAAAATAATCTCTGGTCGTGTGTCTCTAGGTGCCTGGCTCCAAGACGAAATGATTGGCGGTAAACCGCCAGTCGTGAAGTAACTCTGACTTTGACTTTGAATTTAATTGATGTTCCCGGAGTCTGGGTGTATAACCCGGCCACCATGTTCTTGGGGGATATAAATGCAGGGGCCTAGTCCTCCAGGTTGGTGGGATCTCGACTGTGAGGCAGTAAAATATGGTTATGTGTCCCGCGGAACTCGGATCAGAAAATGACTGCGCTGGCGAGAACCAGCGGCAATAGTAAACTACAGACCCATCCTCCCATCAGAGAGGATGTTCCATAAGGCTTATAACCTCAAGTGTTCAGATATAAAATACAAAATTAGTGGTCATGGGTCTCAAGGATCTTGTCGCCAAGACGAACTGATTGGAGGTTGGCAGATAATGGGGGAATCAGGAGGGTTCAGTTGAGAGTTGAAAGTCAGGCTGTGAAGAGAAGACTTTATATGTGCTGCAGTACATTGATATTTGGAATGTGTGATTCAGTGAGATTGTGTTAAAACTCGTTACCAGGAAACGACTAGTGGTGAGTGTAACCAGTGCCTGTAACAGTGAATTGCAAAGTGTGTAAATCATCGATAGCGCTCTGATTACTGATGTCTGATACCGAAGCGTGAGTGTACTCCTATGACCTCCTATGACATTGTGTTCACTCCTGTTCTGCATCAGAAGGAGGTGGCAGCAAACCTCATGTGGCATGTGTCTTACATTACTGAAACGCGAATTCCTTCTACTTTGGTGAGTCACTGGCTCAAGATTGATGTACATTACAATTTGAAGTTCTTAGTAGTGAGTACTAAACTTACGGCCTTTTGTGATGTGACACTGTATGGTTTAGTAGCTGTGTACCGACAGATTGCAAGGACTTGCCGCCTCCATCTTGATGATAGAAGATGGAGGCAGCGGGTTCCTCCAAAAAATTGGCATCTATCTATCAAAACTCATGACATCATATTCCAAAAGACTATCATCTGGATACATATGAAGCTTGTTATGCTGTATAGCGGAAAGCAGTACAGCCAGTCCCCGCCTATTGAACAGATTATTTCCCTCTAGTATGATGTAATGCAAGGGCAGGCAAGAAATAAAATATACAGAGGCAGAAAACAAGGAAATAGATAAAGGAATGGAGGTCATAACTAATTACCGCCAAACAGACTCGGAGATGAAGAATAGGAATACTTTACCAGCAGAGAGAACAAGCAAGAAGCGTGAAAAATAGCAATGTGATATGCGTGACCATTTTTTTTTTGTTAATTACATTTGTATGTTTCTTTTTTGGTAACACAATTGATTACTCTTCGTTTTCAAGAATTTTCTGGAATGACGTATGTGAAACTCTTCTATAATTTCGCATATTGCGACTTGAAATCCGAATCCGTATAGCTTATCCAGACAAAAACATTAATTGTTAGGCAACGGCTCGGCGAACATGTTTCCTAGGAAACGACTACGCTTACAACAATAGACAAAATGCTGGAGGTCGTGTTTTCTATGCTGTCCGTTCCGAAGTTATACATGCACTGTACTTCAGTGGTTAGCATCCAGCCGCCAGCCAGCGAGGACAGCAACAGCAAAAGGAATCTCTACTGTTAGAACGTTATAACGTGAAAATATTGACAATTATCATTCTGCTCTGTCACTATGAATTACGCTCTTATATGCATACTAGTTGTGTTGGGGTGTCTGCAGCAACGAACTGCTGAATCACGCCATATCGCCCATCACAGTCGAGAAGGAAACATGTAAGGATATAAGTTTAAGCTTAAGCATTCCATTCTTCTTGGATAAACTCTCTAAATTATTTCTTATTCATGACTGTTTTATGCATAATAAATAATACGAGTACATATAATTTATTAGCTTATGGAATGCATCCAGTGGCCTATTATAATTTTTCTGAAATTTTAATTATATCATATATTCTTCTTAGGCACGTGAGTATTAAGTACAGTAGAATGCCGATTAACCGAATTAATCAGTGACAAATGTGGTTAGGATACTCGAAAATTCAGGTAATCGGATTAAATTCTTTTCAATAAAAAACACTATAACACCACTGTTATAATAGACTGTATTATTTATTACTTACTCATGGAGCTGAGGCCTTCCTTAGGAGAAGCCAAATCTGCAGTTACTCAAGAATTTCCCAGCATTTTATGGAACCCGAAGGTTCATTACCGTGTTCAAAAGAGCCCTCTACTTGTCCCTATCCTGAGCCAGCTCAATTCAATCCATAACATCCCACCCTATCTCTCTAAGGTCTATTTTAATATTGTCCACCCACCTACGTCTTGGTCTTCACAGTGGTCTCCTTACTTCTGGCTTTCCCACCAATATCCTACATGCATTCCTCTTCCCCTTTTCGTGCTACATGCTCTGCCCACCTCATCCTCCTTGACTTGATCATTCTAATTATACTGTATTATTATAATCAGGGCCCGAATTTTGATGACATGTCATCTTTTTTTCCTTGTATCCTATGCGATGCTCTTAAATATATAAATCTCTGATATGAGCTGCTGGTTACAGAAATGTAAATTTTGTACGTAATTTTTTTATCATTTTTAGGTTTAAGGTAATTTTTTATTTTGAGGATAATTTTTTGTTCAATTTTTGGACTTTTAAGGGTATTTCTTGTCATTTTTGGCCATTTTAGGGAATTATTTTTATATGTTTTCTGAAATGTGAATAACATGGAAGCGAAGTGTTCTTTCTTTCTCATTTATGTCGTTTTTCTGGATTTTCGGTCATTTTATAGGTCATTTTTTGAATATTTTCAGTTCGTCAAAATCCGGGCTCTGCATTTTACATTTTTATTGTCATATTTTAGGTCAGTTTTCTGGATTTTTTCCGTTATTTTATAGGTCATTTTTTAAAATATTTTCAGGTCATCAAAATCCGGGCCCTGATTATAATAAAAAACGAAAACGTTAAAAAAGGCGAGACATGAAAAATTAATAAATTTAATTACAAATTAACATTTTCAAACACTTTATTTGTAAAAGTCCAACAATTATGCTTCTTTAGCAGACACAGTCCTTGGTTGCGAAAATTTGGTTAATTGGCAATTCAGATAAGTTGGATTCGGACAATCGACATTCTACTGTATTATAAATATGCTCGCTTTAGAGGTATCCTTTACAGAACTAACGATTCAGATCAGCCTACTGGGATAAAATCATGTCTCATTATTTCATATTGTGTGTCCAGTCGTCTGAAAATCAAATTTCTGTAGCGTCGCTCTTGAATATCTGCCCTGAAAGAAGGAAGAGTTGAACTAGACGAGACGTGTATTGCTAGGTAATGAATACGAGTGCAACAATAGAGGAACTGTTGAAAACGGTGTTTTCTATGCGGTCCACGCCCTTATTTGGTTTCTGTGTGAGTGCAAGTTAATCGGTGCTGCATGACGGTGCAAAAAAATGTGACGAGGGCCAGCAGCAAATTTCTGCTGCTGCAGGACAGTCCTCTTGGAGTCGGAGAACAGCAGATCTGAGTGCGGGTAAACTCTTGCTGAATTTCGGTGCAATAAATATGATGCATTCCCAGAAAGGTCAACCCCTCCACTCCTCTTAAAAGAGGCCTCATTTGAAACACACAAGTGGTCTTGGAACGAACAAAAGTGTGGTATGGGTCCATACGGGGCTCGAAAGCAAGAATGACTGTGCAGTCCTCTATTAAGACCATAAATGGCCGGGTAGCACCAGTCAAAATAAGACGGAAGCCACGATAATAATTCAGTCAGATTTATTTCACGACTGGTTGTTTATAGCCAGTCAATTGGCGACAAGTCCCTTGAGAATCACGACCAGAGATTTTTTCAACTGAACTCTTGCGGTAATAGTCCTCTTGCAAGAGCCTCTTTGACGAGAAGATGGGTTTGTCTCTTATGAATTTGGTCTTTCATCAAATATACATTTCGCACATATAGCATGTTATTGAAAATTCTTTCTTTTGCACTATACACAAGTCCTCTGTCAGTAGAGGTTTAAAGAGCAGATCATGCCTATTTTACATAATGATAAAAACCGGCCAACTCAGAAGCGTTATGTAATTTCGGAAGAGACCGCATAGAAAACATTATTTCCAAGAGTTCCTCTGTTTTGGCTGCATACCCATTGCCGTTGGAGCGTGTTCACCGAACCCATTCCTCAGCACTGTACGTCTCCTCTGCCTCCACTATTCCGGCGTTCAGGCGTCATGTCACACGATGTTTTCACTGTACGTATGAAAGGCTTTGTGCTGCAATGATTATTTCCGTATTCCTCATCGATTATTTCACAGTTGAAGGAGACTGTTGAAAAGAAAAGGGATTTTTATGAAATATAAATTGTACTGAACTGAGACCTTGATATTATTACAAAAATGGGCAGTAACAATGGTATGCTATAGGAATGCTATATCTGTCCCATAATAAAGTGAGCTGCAGCCGTGTACTGCACTGAAAACTCTAATGTTTCATATAACCAAATCCACACAAATTTGAGGAAGTTGGAGGCAGTAGCTTGGCTAAATATTTCAGTGGCATTACAAAGAGTGATGACTGGTGAAATGATTACTGCGTCTTTTGAATGGCAATTTAAGCCCTTGTTAAAGAGCGTTCTATTTATCTGTCCTATCCCCTCCTTTCCATTACAGTTCTATGAGCACGCGAATTCTAAAATATTAGATAGTATTCAGTAAAACTCGTTACATATTGATGAAAAAGGGAAGAAATAAGCAAAGGGAGGAAATTAGCATGTGACAGTAGCGAGAAAATATTGTAACGTGGATGGCCAGAGCGTTGCTGGGTAAAGGACCGGTAAACATATGTGATACAAGCTGGCAACAGTAAAACAACGAGGTTATACAACCCTCTTGTAGGCAACGGTTCAGTAAACAGACTACCACACAGGAGCAATGACGTCACACCGCAACAGTAGTAGCTATCATATAACTGGCTTTCTATGGAGTCCGTGCCGCGACCGTTCCTATGCAATCACTCGGTTCATTTTCATTTCATTTCATTTATTCACCTTCCATAAATCCTGTCGAGAATGCGTTCTCATGCAGATGTGGAGATCGTCCTAGTTACAGTCACAACTAAGAATTACAGTTGTCATCCAATAGCATACACATTTGTATAAAATACTGATAACATATACAATATAATAAATAAGTTAATTTTAGTAGTAAAAGTAATGACAAACCTTATACAATTTGTACAGTTTTATAGAAGCCTATTAATTAAAAATAGTAAAAATTAAAATTGATAGTTAAAACACAATGTCATTAATGAGTTTTGTATAACATACATTAATAGTATAATAAATTGAAATAAAGACTAGTATACAGTAACATAAAGGTTGTGTATGTCTAAAATAAGCAATTAAAAACCAGAACACAGACTGACAATCTTGTCTTCATTTAATTGTAAAGCAAGATGGCTACTCACATCCTAAAAAGATTTTATAACCAAAATATTCCTGTAAAGAATAAAAGGAATGTAATTGTAAAAATTCTTTCAATTGTACCTCAGTGTCATTCAATATATCCTTAATATGTTGTGGTAGATTATTATAGACCTTTGTTCCTAAACAGTAAACTCCCTTTTGGTATTTACTCAAATTTACAAGAGGCTGATGGAGATTATTTTGCTGTCTGGTATTTATTCTATGAATCTCTGCATTTACTATGAATTTGTTTCCGTTTTTTATCACAAAGAGCATAAGAGATAGTATGTACTGAGATGCCAGAGGTAAGATTTCTAATTCTCTAAATAAGTTCCTGCA
>NW_019720589.1:68778-87857 GCF_002891405.2 Cryptotermes secundus
GTTTACTTTGAACCATTCATTTATACTATGAAAAGCATTATTTATATTTACACAGAGATCATCATAGGTTGAACCTTAACTAACAAACTAATATCATCTGCAAATAATATAGGTACAGTTTAATCATTTATAGTTTTTTTGGTAAATCGTTTATATAAACGAGAAATAACAATGGACTCAGAATCGAACCTTGCTGGACACCATGTCTAATTTTGCCCAATGTCAAAAATTCATTGAGATTAAGATTTATATTTGTAACTAAAACCCTTTGATATCTATTTCTGAAATAAGATTCAAGCCATAGTTTAGCTTTACCTTTCATCCCATAGAACTCCAATTTTGACAACAGAACCTCATGATTAACACAATCAAAGGCCTTTTCTAGGTCACAAAAAATACCTCCTATTAAGTTTTTGCTGTTTAAGGTCTTACAGATTTCATTCACTAATGTGTATATAGCCTCATCCGTTGAAGATTTTGTTCTAAAACCAAAATCTTCTTCCACTAAAATGTTATTGTTATTTAAGCGCTCAATCAATTGAATGCTCATAGCTTTTTCTAATACCTTAGAGAACGAAGTTAAAAGTGACATAGGCCTATAGTTGGAAATATTTGATTTAAATTGATTTAAACGATCTGGGAAAATTCCTTGTGATAATGTATTGTTGCATATGCGAGTCAAAGGAGAGCTAATGAAAAAAGAACTCATTCCTAATACTTTATTGGATATTTCATCATATCCATAAGAGTTTTTTGCTTTGAGAGATTTAATTATATTTTCAACTTCCTTACTTCATAAAGATTTGAGTTTAATATGTTGAAAGGGATTTATAAAAGTTTTCATTAAATACTGAATGGGAGTAGTGTCTGGAAGGTAACTAATATTAGTATTATTATTAGCACCACTCGGTGCTAGTATAAGATACTGGGAGTGTCAGTAAATAAACCATAAAGACATAAACACTTTCAAATTAATTTGATATATTTTCTAAATATAACACACTATAAAATTACAGGGACATCGCATACAATACAGATCAGTGTTCAGCTTCAGGCCTCGGCCGTTTTGCCCCTGATAAATTGCCCCCTTTGACTATCTGAAACAAGGTGGGTGTGGGGGCAGAGCCATTCTTGATGCTGAGGCATAGAGAAAACTCGTGTCGATAACTGAACAACGGCAGCCCAACCAGTAGCCTATTTTCTACACTGACTGAACTTTACCGACTAGAACATTACACTTTACTGATATATAAATGATTTTCCCTAATATTTGTGTTATTTATTATCTTTCAAAACTGGTTCTTATCTGCGGAAATTTCCCATCATAGATGCAGAATAATAAACAATCAAAACATCTGGAATATCTAAAGTATGTATTTCTACACGTTCAGCATAATATCAGAAAACATTCGGAGGAAAAAGTAAAAATATTTTTGGATAGAAAGGTCTAAGTTCTCATGGTGGTGAGCCCTGTGATTGTTGTCTTTTGGGATGTCACACTACTCGTACTCCTTCAATGCTGGAGAAGAAGGCAGCATGCTCCTCTGAACTGCTGGTATCCATCTAAAAATAATGCTGCACCACATCCATGAAGAATATAATACTTATGTTTAGACAGATTATTCTGAGGAAAATATAGGACAGAACTATTTTTAATTGATCATTGTTTAGTATTATTATCTCACTGCTATGCCCCCTCCACACTTGTAAATAAGGAAAGGTACAATTATGTGATCTTGTTGTTTATGTTCTTAGGGAGACTGTACCTGATCAAACCCAAGCTGCATCTGATGACACACTACAGAGCAACATTCCTTCAGATCTGTTATTCATGTATGACAAACGAAGAACTAAAGACTCATATGGGGATACATCTCATGGATCTGAAGAAATAATGCCAGCAAATTCAGAATTTGACGTTCCAAAGAAAATCTCGCTCTCGCCACGTTATAAGAAGTCTTGGCAAAGAAAATTGTCAAAAAAGTATCCACAAACTAAACAGAAAGAAGATCTTGGTCTCACTTCTAGTAACAGATTTTTTTCTGACACAGTACAGAGAATACAACGACCTGAAAATGGACCAGAAATTGCTGATGTCAGGACAGATCAAAGAATAAAAAAGGGCTTATCTCCTGATACTTACTCTTTTAAGGCACAGAAAAATAGTCCCAACCATCACAGAATTACATATAAAGAGGAAAGCAATTCACGAAATTCATGGAAACCTATCCGAGGCCATAAAATTGTTAACTCTTTTAAATCACGCTACAAAACAACGACCTCCAACCCACTCAGTCCTGGAGAAGAAACTTCTGCTTACAAAGACAAGAGACAAAACTCTGAGGAGGAGGAAGACCCATATGGTAATAAACACATGTTTGGTGATGATAGTGGTGATAGTGATGAAGATTATGATGATATCGATGACTACACCAGTAAGATTCAAAAAGCTCTTAAAAGTGATGGTAGCAACATAGGGCTGCAAGAAATGTATCAACAGAAAGATGACAGTGTACAAAGATATTTGGATCATGTACCATATCCTGCAAAGATAAAAGATGACACAAGAGAAACTTCTGCTTACAAAGACAAGAGACAATACTCTGAGGAGGAGGAAGACCCATATGGTAATAAACACATGTTTGGTGATGATAGTGGTGATAGTGATGAAGATTATGATGATATCGATGACTACACCAGTAAGATTCAAAAAGCTCTTAAAAGTGATGGTAGCAACATAGGGCTGCAAGAAATGTATCAACAGAAAGATGACAGCGTACAAAGATATTTGGATCATGTACCATATCCTGCAAAGATAAAAGATGACACAAGAAGATATGAACATGGTAGTAGCTATAGATCTTCTGAAAACGAGACAGAAGATAATGAGAGAACACAAAACATTATTCATTCTCGAATTGATCACTTGAAGGAAATGACAAAAAGAGGGATGGCAAACAACTTTTATTCAGAACAAAATTCTAGGGCCCCAACACATGGTAAGATTGCAAATGATCGTATTAAATGGGTTAAATTTTAAGGAGTCACAAAGATACACTACAAGTGGTTGTTTCTTATAAAAGATGTCACAATGACATCCATGTAAAACTAAAATACATATTGTGACATGACGGCTAAAAGCCAAAATACTGCAACAAATAGAAGCAGCTGTTGGTAAGCAATGTCTTGGTAAAAATTTTCCATCACAATGAATAAACGCGCAAGAAGAATGGATTCATAGAAGCGACGTTTTCAATGCGGTCCAAGCCAAAGCTGTACAACGAAGATCAATAGCTGAATCATCTTCAATAGGAGAATGACATGGAGACTCCATATCGAAAGGACCGCATCCAAGGTGCTCTGCACATACATAAGAATGTATTTCTATTCAAGACAGAGCTTTTAAGCATTAATATTAAACTTGTTCTTTATAAAGCCTCAATTATTTCAATAAATGTGTATGTCTCTCCCAACTGAATGTATGCGGCGGACGCTCTCTTCTTGAAACTGCAGTCCCTGCAGAACCGAGTTCCCCATTCCACTGGCAATCTTGATAGGTGCACAATGGTCCGCGACTTGAACGTGGTTTTCAAAATTCCTTATGTGTACGATTACATAATAGAATTCTGCAGGAGACAGGAAAAAGTAATCAAGAATCTCTAAATCCAAATGAACGAGCGATTGAACAAGGAGAAACTATGCATAAGAGATCTAAGATACTTAAATTTGGCGGTGGTTAGGCCTACGAACGTTCAAGAGACTAACTGCTATTTCGGAGTTGTAAAATAAATCATGGCGCTATCTGCTGCAGAAGCCTGCATTGACAGGTGCCCTGTGTATATCATGCTCGAATGTTATTCATTGTAGTGAAGTCGAAGTTGACGAAGTGGAGACCCCATTTGAAACATTTTAAAGGCGCTGGAATAAAAAAAAATAATCATAGGTTCTGACTGGGCCCGATACCAAGAACGAACGATCTGGAGAGCGTCAGCGGCAGTTTTCTGGACTGAACTAGAGCCGAGTCAGTCTTCAGTTGCTTTGTTAGACGCCGCTACCAAGCAACAACTAGTGAAGACATAGTGGACTGAGAAGAAAGTGCTTGCAGTAGTCATCTGTAGAGCGTGATTAGTGAAATTGTTATAGTTATTTGTTGTTACAAGTTATATGCGTTCAATAAACCTATTTATCAATCCAAACTCTATGTCTAGTTACTAACATAAGCCCTGTATGTATTCAGCTTAAATCCAATAAGTACTTCATGTCCTGCTTACCCCATTCTTCTTAGCTTGATCATTCTGATTATAATTAACAAACAGTAAAAGTCTTGAAGCTCTTCAATATACAGTTTTCTCCAACCTCTTATCTCTTCATCCCTCTTCGGTCCTAAGATTATCCTCAGCGCTCTGTTTTCAAACATCCTCGGTCTACGTTCCTCCCATAATTTCAGAGACAAAGTTTCACACCCATACAGACAACAGGCAAAATTATAGTGCTGTATATTCTAATTTCTACATTCTTTGACAGCATACGAGAAGACAAAATGTTCTGGACTGAATGACAGCAAACATTACAAATTCAATCTCCACAAAATGAATGACACAAACACCGACACACATAACCAAATATACAAAATTCTACAAGAAAAGAACACCAGTTAGCAGCACATCGAACCAAAGATAAATCAACAAACAAACAAAACCGTTAAGTAACATCAGGTAGGCAGAGGCTGAATATATATACATATATATGATCACGTGTTGGCGCATACATGCCAGCCGTCTTTTACCCCAAGGAATATTCCTGGTACTCATTCCTGTTAGAGGCTGAGTTGACCCCAGGGCCATAGTGCGGCTGGAAGGAATAGGTCAATTGAAAAAAATCCAATGACCTCATCTGGACTTGAACCTGCAACCTTCCGGCTTGTAGTGTAGTGCCTCAACCAACTACTCTACCGCGATACATAAATATATACCTTAAAAAATAAAACTCTAATAAGATCCACCACATATTACAGAAAAGGCAAACACATGAATAGCAATAGCCCATTAACTCACATAACAGAATTAGTCTGAGGCAATTACATAAGAAAAGCAGAGAAGCATTACAATGAGCAGCAGAACCCTTCATCACAACAGTCTGTATACCTGATGATGGCCATTTGGGCCGAAGCTTGTAGTGATACACAATAAAGAGAATATGATGAGTAAATACTAACCACGTTACACATCAATGGCAAAAAATGGAACACCACGTCGGATGTACTAAAGCAGATTTTCATTTGTCACTGTCATTCCCAAATATCTGAACCTGTACCACATTTTCTAAGGATCTATTAGCTGTCTTTATCTTATGATTTTACCCTGCATTCTGGTGATGAAACATCAATATATACACCAAGTTTCCAGACCCCACTATCCATCTCTGACTGCAGTGATTAATGTTTAGACCACGACTGACACCTTCCATGCTCCCACAACCTTTCTATCCATCTGGAGCTGTAGTGTTAAAAGTTTAATCAAGTTCCTCAATCCCTATGTAAGACTTCCAGACTGTTAACCTCTAATAGGGCATTACTGAAAATTATAAAATTCCCACAACCTCCCAATATCACACTGGCAGTTGTATCTGAGGTGTGGTGCATTTCCTCTAGCCCTGTCATTGAGTATGAAAATATTTACGTCTAAGAGCGCATTACTGACAACTGAACTGCTTCAGAAACCATATCACCTCTCACAGGTTTCAACGACTAAACTTCAGTTATCAGTTGAGTAATGAATTCAGATGGTATTTTAATAACAGCTACCATGTTCAATAGTTCTATCTTCTGCGATATAACACCATGTAGTCCATTCAAAGTCAACCGAAATTTCAGGGGAACATGTCGCCCTCCTTTTCTGGCATGAAGAGCTTTCCTTGCCACCTGCTTCACGCTGGTTTCTTGCTTGGCCTATTCTTTGATCCTGAAAGTGGAAGCTACAAGTTCCTAAGAAATGTTGGTTAACTTTTAACAGACTACACAGCGTTATATCGCAGAAGATAGAACTCTTCATAACCACAGCTGTGGGAAACTCAGCTCCTACTTACCATCTTCCTGCAGACTCAACATTCCTCACTGGCTCATCAAATTGAACATAAAGCTGAAAACTTCCACATTCCCACATGTAATAACCACATAATGGCAGTAATAAATGAAGTATGATGGATTTCCTCAGTTACCATGTCAGTACTGGGGATTTCAAATAGGGCATTGCAGCAAAATATATTGTTCAGGAAATCTCATAAGCCATCATGGACGGTAGTGCCTGAGGTACAGTGGATTTCCTCAATGTCTTCACTCCTGTACCAGCGCATACAATTGAAAGAGGGCATTACTGAAAATTCTCATGTTCCTGCAACCTCATAATACCTCATAGGATGTAGTGAATTAGGGTTACCTGATTTTCTAAGTCCATATATGTGAGTCCAGAGCAATTAACTTCGACCAGACCATCTGTGACATCTACCATATTCCATTTATCTCAACAGTACTTCACAGTGTGTACTGACTGAAATTTAGTGGACTTCTCATGTGCCTAAATGTGAATACTGTGGTATGCACTTAAAATGGTTCACGACTACCATCTATCATGCTCTCATAACCTCAATATCCCTCACAGACCATAGTGAATGAGATATGTGGGATTTTCTACCGCTGCATGTAGCGTCTTTGGGTGTTAACTCCGAATTGTACATTAGTGACACTTAATGTGTCGCTAAGCTCACTATCTTTCACAGGCCGTGACTGAGGTCTAATGGATTTCCTGAATCCCTACCCAGGCATACTTGAGGTACTTGAGTACTCATGTCAAACATGACATACCAACAGCTTCCACTTGCTCAAAATGTCAGTAATCCTCAGTGACTGAAATGACAGAATTAGTAGATTTCTTCAGTATCTACAAGTGAACACGGGGATATTGTCTTCATATATTGCATTACAAATTCCGACATCTCATAAGTTGAAGACAATGTTCTAAATATGACAGCAAATTGGAAATATCTAGCAACCTGTAGTGTAATTCATTTTAATTTGCTTAGTGGGGGAGTGGAGTCCAACTGGGTCCTCCCAGCACGGTGGCCACTGATTGGCCTATTGTAGCCTGCCCCGGGTAATTATGATGATGGAGAATTTGTTAGAATGAAGATTAGTAGGGGAAACCGAAGTACTCGGAGAAAACCAGCCCCAGCGCCACTTTGTCCACCACAAATCCAACTTGACCAGACCCGGGATCGAACCCGAGCCGCAGCGGTGGGAAGCCAGCGACTAACCGCCCGAGCTATGGCGCCGCCTTAACCTGTAGTGTAAGTCTCGCACTTCAGATTTCAACGAAATCTGTGAAACTGCTTATGGGATACTCGGAAAAGTCCTTTAAGGCATTATGAATATTAAATTTTATTGTGGGTCAATAAGCCTAAAAATCGAAAATTCCTCACAAATTTAGCGGAAACTTCCCATATAGATTTTCAACCAAATCTATAAAATTGTTTATAGAATACAGGGAAATTCCATTTATTGCCATGAATAAATATGGCTTAATTTCCTATCGATATGAAAGAAAAATGTGAATCAACCAACAGCGTTTGGTGAAAGCCTTCCATATTGAATTTAAAGAAAATCTGTGAAAATTTTAGAAAATACATGGGAAAGTCCTTTCATGAGCTTATGTAATAAACATAGGTTTATTATGGACCGATATGGCTGAATATCGGAACTACTCGAAGAATTATAGCTGTGTGAGTACTGTTACATATGTTCGTACGTACGTATATAACTTCCGACATTACTTTACTATGGTAAACTGCAACAGCAAATGTTCCTAGCTTTCATAGATTCGATAGCTAAAGTTTCACACTTTCTGGTATCGGGGCAACGTTAGTTTTCGTATCGATGACTATCCACCTGTAAAGGACTTCCATTCGCCTACGGTCTAAAACGGTGGATAACATAGGGTTCTATATACAATGCAACTTTCCACGAATTCATGCTTTAGTAAGTCACAGATACTCATTATGAAATGCAGAAATATCCTCATTGGAATATGTAAAATGACGCAAGGAAATAGTGGAGAGACCAAGTTCTGATTTTTTGAGGACCAAAATTTAATGTGCCGACAAATATTAGATTATAACGCAACGCGAAATTTAATCGAAATTCTTCAGATATTTCTGGTATAAAACATAGGGAAGAAAATTTAGCTCATGCCATTATGCTTATGGACTGCGAGCACAGAAGGCATAAAGACGTAACTATTTGTGATAATCACTGACAGAGTTACAAGGCTGGAGTCGTCACTATGTAACATCACTCGCAACTGCACAGAATTGCATTGCATCATCCTTCGCAGAAATTTACGTCAACAGCTCATAGATGCGGCGTACAGGAGTGGACCACTTTGCCCCAGGCCCTAAAATATAAGTATCGTCGCATCTGGTAAGAGTAGACCCTGTTATAGGTGTTTCTCATTACACATATTAATGTTTTTGTTTAATATACACGAGATACGCAAAATAACTGCATAATGAGGAGCTTCATAACTTGTACTCTACTCCAAGTATAATTAGAATGATCAAGTCAAGGAGGATGATGTGAGCAGGGCATGTAGCACGAACGGGGGAGACGAGGAATGCGTATAGGATATTGGTGGGAAAGCCAGAAGGAAATAAACCACTGGGAAGACCAAGGCGTAGGTGGGTGGACAATATTAAAATGGACCTTAGAGAGATAGGATTGGATGGTATAAATTAGATAGATCTGGCTCAGGATAGGGACCAGTGGAGGGCTCTTGTGAACACGGTAATGAACCTTCGGGTTCCATAAAATGCTGGGAAATTCTTGAGTAACTGCAAAATTTGCGGCTCCTCCAGAAGGGCTCAGCTCCATGAGTAAGTAAGTACGCAAAATAAACACATAATGCGACAGCTACTTGTCATTCAGCCTACAGTAAAAGTTGTCACCCGAATTTAATAATGTATCATGTGACTCTAATAAAATCTCCTCTGTAAGCAATATTCATCGCAAATTTCATTAAATTAAACGTACTGGTGCAATACAATACCTGTTTTGCAGGATGCTCATAAAGAATTTCTTGCCGTGTAAGTCCAATGCGACCACTACAATAGGAAAGCTCATAACGAATTTTATCAAATTTAACTCCATATTGTGACATGATTGCTAAAAGTCGCAAATATTTTAAGGAATAGATGCGGCAATTGCTGGACAACGGTGCAGCATGGAGTCGGTGCCGAGATTATTTAAATAACGAGGACACCAGCTGAGTCGAGACCACTATCGGCGGTCAAACTTACAACTGTTCAAGTGACTAAGCTGCCAGCTGCCGTTGTAGCAAAAGCTAAGAAGGATAGACATGATACGCGTTGCGAAGCCTGAACTGACAGAGGACTTGTATACAGTGCATAAGAAAGAATTTTCAATAACACGCTATATGTGCGATACGTACGCTTGACTAAGGCGAAGCCACTTCATAAGAAACAAACCTATCCTCTTGTCAGAGAGGATGCTGCATAAGGACTATGACCGCAAGGGCTCAGTTGCAAAAACAATCCTCAAGGGGTTTGGCGCCAAGACGAACTGATTGGCGGTAAACCGCTAGTCGTAAAGTAGCTCTGATTCTGACTCTGATTCTGACTGTGAGTCAAGACCACAAGAAGAATGAGCTGCAGGTTCCCAGAGCCGTCATGCACTAAAATATGGGTATGAGTCCCGTGGGTCTCGGACCCAAGAAGCACTGTGCTGACGAGGACCAGTAGCAATTTAGCAGTCAGCCATGAACCAGACCTTTTTCAGAAGAGACAAGCCCACTCCCTCGTTAGAGAAGATATTACCTAAGGACTACGATGACCGTAAGGTTCAGTTGTGAAAAGAAGAAACTCTCGTCATATGCCTCAAGAAGTTCGGCGTCAAGACAAACTGATTAGTGGTGAACCACCAGTCGTAAAGTAACTTGACTCTGACTAAGGACCATTTCTTAAGGTTCCCAGAGCCGTCAGATAATAAACATCGTCACCAGTCTCCAGTCTCATGGGACTCGAAATAAAGAATCGCTGTGCTGGCGAGGACCAGCAGAAATTTAGCGGTCAGTCAGTCAACAGTCAGTCATGAGTCGGAAGTTGTAGATCGAAGTCGGCAATTAACAATCTCGAGTCTTGAGTAGAATTGTTAGCAGCCGCTACCTAATAACCACTAATGAGCAAACAGAAATCTTTATGCGCTCTGTTGTTGCGGTCATCTATAGAGTGAAAATCAGTGAGAGTATTACAATTCTTTGTAGTTACCGGTTACACGCGTTCAATAAATCAAATTATCACTCTGAACGCCCTGTCTAGTCAATAATAAGTGACAATAACTTACTAGTCCATTACAATCCTTAATTTAGTGGATGCTCGTTACAAAATTTGTATCATTAGCGCCTAGGAACAACCATAATTTAAAGGATACTCATAACGAACTTTTTCGACCGTAAGCATTCACCGATATGTAATATACTCGTACAACAAATTGGCCAGAATATACATGCCGTGTCCACCTCATCCTCTTTGACTTGATCATTCTAATTATACTTTGAGAAGAGTACAAGTTATGAAGCTCCTCATTAGTACAATATAATAACACTCATTCAAATTAATATGGATCTTAAACGTAAAAGATAATATCCTTATTATCTGTTTATAGCTTCTGTTCATGATATTTTAATTTAACGGATGGAAACAAAATGATACAAAGAGTAATACGGAAGCTGTATTAGAAGTGTGTAAAAAGGTTAGCATTCACTGATAAAAGTAAAAGAAAAGAAGCTTGAGAATAAGATTCGCCTTCACTAAGCAGGAATATAAATCACAATATAAGNGGTCTCTTTCCTTCTGGATTTCCCACCAATGTCCTATACGCATTTCTTTTCTCCCCCATTCGTGCTACATGCCGTGTCCACCTCATCCTCTTTGACTTGATCATTCTAATTATACTTTGAGAAGAGTACAAGTTATGAAGCTCCTCATTAGTACAATATAATAACACTCATTCAAATTAATATGGATCTTAAACGTAAAAGATAATATCCTTATTATCTGTTTATAGCTTCTGTTCATGATATTTTAATTTAACGGATGGAAACAAAATGATACAAAGAGTAATACGGAAGCTGTATTAGAAGTGTGTAAAAAGGTTAGCATTCACTGATAAAAGTAAAAGAAAAGAAGCTTGAGAATAAGATTCGCCTTCACTAAGCAGGAATATAAATCACAATATAAGAAGAAACTATAGAGAAGTTAAAATATTTGGGAACGGCATTAAATTCAGATAATACTTGCCACACACAATTGAAAGAGCACAAATCGCCACCAGGTAGTGATAAAAATTGTGGCACAATTGATTCAAGCAGGTCAAATAATACGAGTTCCATAAACTCGTTAATTTTATTTAGAGTATTGAAGAATTGTCTGATCAGTTGAAGGAGCCTATTGTTTTATTAGTTTAAAAGAAGGACGATAAAACAGACTGCAGTAATTATCGAGAAATATCACTGTGATCAACTTCATGAAAAATGTTATCCAGTGTCCTTTTCTCAAGATTAAGTCCATATATACACGAAATTATTGGGTATCATCACTGTAACAGATCAACAACTGATCAGATTTTTTGCACTCGTCAGATCCTGGAGAAAAAAAAGAAAAATGAGATGGCACATCAGCTATTCACAGACTTCGAGACAGCCTATGACTCAGTTAGGAGGGAAGTATTGTATTATGTAATATTTTCTTAGAATTTCGTGTACCTATGAAACCGATTAAAAGGTATTTAAATGAAACCTGTAGCAAGGTCTTCATAGGAAAGCAATTGTCTGACGCGGTCCATATACGAAATGGTCTAAAAAGGGAGATGCTATATCACCATTGCTTTTCAGTTTTTCCTTGGAATATGTCATTAGAAATGTCTAGGAAAACCAGGTGGGACTGAAATTAAATGGGACACATCAACGATTGGTCTATGCTGATGATGAAAATCTATTGGAAGATAATAGAGATACCATAAAGAAAAAAACAGAAATTCTAGTAACGAGGTTGGTCTAGAGGTAAACGCAGAGAAAATAAATGTATATTGATGTCTCATCACCAAAATACGGGGCAAAATCACAACATAAATATAGATAATGGATCCTTTGCGAATGTGGCAAAGTTAAAATATTTTGGAACGTCAGTAACGAATCAAAATTTGGCTCAGGGGAAAATTAAGGGGAGATTGAATTTGGGCAATGTTTGCTACCATTCAGTCCTTTAAGCACAGTAGATCACTGTAGGTCGCGGTGCAAGGGCCGAGAAGGCACACCCCTTATACATTCATTCATACATTCAGTCCAGAAACTTTTGTCGTCTCATCTGCTGTCTAGAAACGTAAACAGCAGAGTATACATAAGTAACAATTTTGCCTGTGATTCTGTATGGGTACGAAAATTGGTCTCCGAAGTTAAGGAGGAACATAGACTGAGGGCGTTCGAGAACAATCATTGGACTTAAGAGAAATGAAGTGATAGGAGGTTAGAGAAAACTGTACAACGAGGAGCTTTGTAGATTGTACTCTTCGCCAAGTATAATCAAAACGATGAAATGAAGAAAGTTGAGATGGGCAGGAAATTTAACATGCATTCGTGTTAAGCGGAATGCATATAGGATTTTGGTAAGAAAGCCAGAAGAATAGAGACCACTAGGAAGAACAAGACGTAGGTGGCAGAATAATACGCAACATAATGGACCCTAGAGAGATAGGCTGGGGTAGTATGGACTGGATTGATCTGGTTCAGGATGGGAACCAGTGGAGGGTTCTTGTGACTAAGGTAATGAAACTTGGAGTTCAATAAAATTTGAAAAAATTCTTCAGTGGCTGAGCGGCTGGTGGTTTCTTAACAAGGGCTCAGCGCCGTGAAGTTAGGTAATACTTCACACATTTCAGTCCATAAACTTTTGTTTTCCTGGCATGTATCTAAAAATGTGAAGATTCAAGTGTAATTACTAATATACTCGTATTATTTGGCTGCTTTAAGGGAACAACTTAGATTAAGAGATTTCAAAACACGGCGATGAAGGGAATTCTGGGAAGTACTACGATGCTGGGGAACATTATATATTTAGGGGCATTTTAGTTCTTGCTTCTTACAAAATTATCAAGGTGTTAAAGTTAAGGAGGATGAGATGGGCAGAAGATGAAGCACGAATGGGAGCAATGGAAAATACAGACATCGTTTTAGTCAGATAACCCCAAAGGAAAGGTCACTTCTGAAACATTGTGGGAGATGAAAGACGAATATTAAAATGGGCCTTAAATAAACAGTGTGTGGATTGGACTCATTTGAATCAGGACAAGGATTATTGGCGGAATCCTGTGAACACAATACTCCTTTGTTTTCCATGTAAAGTAAGGAATTCCTATATCAGCTGAATTACTATTAGCTTCTTAAGAAGGGCGATAATCTGTGGAGTTAATCATTTATAAATTAGCGTTGTTTAATAAACCCGTGGCGTAAAAAAAATACTATTATGAACTCGTTGTATTTTAAGAAACGTAATGAAGTTGTGAAATGTTATGACCTCAACGGTATATATGAAATTCCTGATTTTGGGGTTGCGGGCATGAATGAGCGGAGTCCATAGAAACGAGAGGATCGCTAAATAGACTACGTGGCCGACACAGAGAGTAACCTAAAATCATCTGGACGATTTCAGGCCTATTGAACAACCTGAACTGATCTGCGTGCAGCAGGAACGAAGAACTGTTTTTATTACGGTCCGTTTAAACCTGTGCGCGAGGCGGTGTAACGCAGTCAGTATAGCGACTGGCTATGGACTGGACGAACAAGGGGTCGGAGTTCGAGTTCCGGTGGGGTCAGTATGTTCTCTTCTCCATATCGTCCAGAACGGCTCTAGGGCCCACCCAGCCTCCTATCTAATGGGTACCGGGAGCTCTTTCCCCGGGGGTAAAGCGGCAGGGGCGTGAAGCTGACCACTCTCCTCCAGCTGGTGCTGAGGTCAAGAAAATGTGGATCACTCCCCCATACACCTTCATGACGTAGTGCTTAATTAGTTAAGCAGAGGGACAACTTTTATACATGTGCACTTATTGACGCATCACTCTGTTTCTTTCGTTCCTCAGTGAACCCTTCCAATCAAGAGTACTTCGCATTTTCCCACTAAAGTGTTATACGTTTTTGGTATTGACGGAACTATAATTTTATTCTGAAATGTAATCCCACAGAAGGAGGTCAGAACGGGTGAACGTGGCCGAAAGGAAATGTCACGAATCCCCCGGCCCACCGACCTACGTGTATAGCCGTTACAATGATCAGGAACCAGCTCGCTGAGGAATGATGTGAAGTCGGTGTGAAAATTTGGCGACACGCCATCTTGAAGGAACATGCGGTTTGAGTTCTAGTTTCGGAGCCCCAGTCAACAGTTTAGCGGGTCGTCCATTTTGTATGCAGACGTCTAGGTGGCTGTTCCGTACCTGGAATTGAGTGGTAAAATAACAACTTAATTTTTTGTAACATTTGAGGTTATCACGACGGTGACTGCGAAGCGCACTATCTTCAAGGATGTGACGCCATGTAGTCTGGTAGAAGTTTAGCGACGGTTCGGAGGAATGTATTGCCTCCATACTGACGATCGAAAAGTAATCCAACCAAGCAAGTAGTAAGCAAACAAGCACAATAAAACTTAAGGGTTGTTTAGTTATTTGCTTAATTTTCTTGTTAATTGATTAGTATACTTGTAAATTTGTTGTTAAGTTGGTTTGTAGCCTATGTACTTGAATTAAGTTTACTACTTGTAGGACCTAGTAAATTAGTTGGTTAGGCCTTACGACATTTCCTTGTTCACCTCCAAGCTTTTTGTTAAGAAAAAACATCAGCTCTCTCTGTCTCCTCCCGTCTTTCTCTTTCTCTCTGTCACTCTCAAGCTTGATGAGAAAAAGAGGAAGAACAGAAAAAGGACTGAGAGAAGAAATGAACGAGACGATCATGGAGAAGGATAAACAGAAGAATCAGCTTCAAGCAAAATAAAAGAAAACGCAAAGGGTTGTTTTCTCGCATAACTATACATTATGTTGTCGTAACAAAGAGACCCTTGGCTTCCTTTTATTTTTTCTTGAAGCAAAACCTTTGTTCCTGTCACGCAAGGGCGTCTATAGCGTGGGCGGTACTTTGCATTTACGCTGAAACGTAATGTACACATTTTCACATTTAATGGTCTGCCGTACTTGTGAAGTAGTGAGTGTCATTTTAACGCCCTGTACTGAGACCAGTTCTTCAAAACGAGATGCATGACGCAAGCAAATAATTATCTTCAAAATGGGATGTTTGCATTTCAGGGATAGCCAACTCCACGGTGATTCTGTGAAGGTTACTGACAATGGACGATTCATTGTGCTGGTACACGTATTAAGACAACCTATGACATGAAAATGGGAATACAGTCAACTCCGGAAATGTCGTATATATCAAATATATATCAGACAATAGACAGTGTCCAACATAATATTGGAACAATAAGTTCAAAATGCAGAGTATTTCTTGATAAGCTCAATTTTTCAAGCCCCCCCCCCCCCACATGGAACCAGGATGGCCATTGTTGTGTTGACAAAAGTCCGCCACTAATCCATATACTCCGCAGACAGATCAGTCCGTGTCTTCATAAACAAAACAAAAAGAAACTCCGTGGTTTTAGTCCGCAAGCGAACTATACCGAGCGACCGCCGCCTGTCAGCGAAGTTGGTGCCAACTGTAGCGGATAGACAGGCAGAATTATTGTTTTGCAGATAGTAATTAAAACAGTAATTAAGTAACCTTTCGAAGCTTTATTCGATCTTAATCATACGACAACGAAATATCTCCTTTGACTGTACCTTGTAAGCATTACGTGTTTACATTATTACTTAGAACAAGACTACGCGCTAGGCATACAGAGCTGAGAATACATTAACTGTGGTTTTACGTGCTGAATCATTATTCGCCACCGTCTGCAGTCTGTAATGTACACATCACTACAAGTCTGGCGCTTCCTTCTTTAGAAGCTCGTTCTCACGGTCTAAGAGGCTGGAGATTGATGTGCTTGTGTGAGTTTAGGTGATTGTCATGGTGTGCGCCCAAGTGCTGGGATTCATACTCGCAGCACAGAACCTAGGGCCCACTTGGGGTCAGTCAATTCCCACAAGCCCTTGCCCTGATGTGTTTCAGTACCAGGTGGATTCTTCTGGCAACTGGTATGGCCACATTAGCATCCCAGCTCCGCAACCAGGCTATACGTTCAGGACATCTGTTGAGCTGGCTATAGATGCTGTTCTACCCACAGTAAGTTTTAATTCTCCTTAAAAGTGCAACAGTACAGATCTTCCATCTCTTAATTTTAGGCGTGTAACGTATCATTTAATTCATAAATTATTTCTCATGCAACTGGGAAGGGAAGCATTTCTATAGATTGTCATCCTATATGACAAGAGCTCTGGAAGAGCTTCACGGCGCAGCGGCTACCTTGGGCAGTGTAGGATATCCTGACAAAGAAATTCTCTCCGTTAGGGTGGTACGAATTTTCACACCAGTCCTATCTCTTACGTAACGGAAGGAAGGGAGATTTGGATCCCGAACGCCGTTTCCGTGATACAAACGGGTGTGATGGATTCCTGTTTTATCTTAATTAAAAATCTCTGCGTAGTTATTTACAGTAGTATTTGGCTCGTTGCAAACGAAAATTTGCAAAAATGTGCTTATTAGGTACGTCATGTTTGTATGTCTATCCGAGAACAGATATTAGTGAGATTGTATGCTGGGGAGTTTTGCTAAAATTTCCCGATCCGTTCGAATTTTTGCTAAAATCATACAACAGTAACGGACGCTTTACATGAAAATTTGCAAGAGCTTTGCGGTCAACTTGACAGTAACTCTAGTGTAACTCGCCAAATATTTATCGGAGCAAATAATATTCAGAGCAGACGTAGTGAAACACGAAACATGCATTTTACACTCTATAGACTCTTTCCGTAAGTAGTACGGATTTCGAGATAAGTGACCAAAAAGAACGCATCAGAATTATGACGTCATGTGCACCTTTGGCCCTAATTTGTTACGACACGCACCAAGGCAAAACTGACTAAATATAACTTGAAGATTACATCGAGTAGGATAAAACGGACATACCAATACCGAGAAGGACAGTAAATCAGGGCTGGAAGTAGGAGAACATGCCTGTGATACTTGCTAGAGGGACCGCCGATAGCAGTGATATTAGACGGGCCTAGATGAGCTCTGTAAGCTGGTGCAGGGAAATGGTTTCAGCCTTATATTTTCAGAGGTACACTGTTCGAAACTGGACCGAGTCACTTTCTATCTTGACGGAAGTCTTACGTGGTGTTCCTGACTTTCTTTAAACAGGCAACGACCACGTCTTTCCTCATCTTTTCCAATACACTATTCGCCATTCTTCCTACCATCTGACGTTCAACAGCCAAACTTTAATGAACAATAAATAAATTAATAAACTGTTTTATTGTAATATTATAAAACTTCAATTATTGAGTTAAAATGATCACTCACTAACGTGGGGTAAAAGTCGTTGTAACGTTTGCTATGCCCTAGGCATATAGGTTTGTCAAGTTTATGAGAATCTCTGAATTAGGGAATCAATAGCCACCGACAAGGACTGTACATTATAAGAGTATGTTTGATGTAACTTGAAAGAGCATATAACTATGCCAAGGCCGCCATCTGTTTAAACTGACTTGCAGTATGAAAAATGGGTGTGGTAAAGGTGCGTCTCTGCTACTACCCTCATGTCATTATGCTCATTTATACTTAAAATATACATAATT
The DNA here is from genome assembly GCF_002891405.2 of Cryptotermes secundus. Lineage (NCBI taxonomy): Eukaryota > Metazoa > Arthropoda > Insecta > Blattodea > Kalotermitidae > Cryptotermes > Cryptotermes secundus. The sequence goes on from NW_019720589.1 coordinate 86,681, forward strand.
TTCTTAAGTTATTATTAGTTTAATTCCTAATAAATTATACAGAATATGATTCATGCAGGTTAAAGTGAACAATGTTTGTCTACATAAGCAGACACATGCGCGTGCACGGCCTTTCATACATCTTTGCTCTAAATTAGCCAAAAAGAAAATCCTTACATGGAAAGGCTTAATTATTTCATTAATTATTCATATGTTTATATTTTTGTATCAGGCAAGGACATGGTGTGATCAAGGCAGATGTTAATTTTGATAAAAATATACAGGGGATGGACAAAAATATGGAAACACCTCGTGAAATGCATGCCTGAATTAAAGTGTTTATTTTAGCGACGTTTGTCGGGGACGATGTCGTATGTGTCCAACAGCAGTACCTGTACAGCCTCTGCAATATGTTGCAAGCTTCATTTGTTGTCGAGACAGTGTTCTGTGCAGTTTTTAGTGCATCATGTCAGAGCTAACAGAATACGAACGCGGGCAAATTGTTTGGGCCCGTATGGTGGGTGCTTCCGTAATCAAGGTAGCCGAGTTTTTTGGTGTTTCGCGAGGCACAGTATCCAAGATTATGACCGCACACAGGAGGACTGAAAAAACTGCATCTGATAAATACCAGCGTGGACGAAAATGTGTGTTGTGTGATCGAGACAGACTAACATTGCGTAGGATTGTGACGAAAAATAAGAATACATCTGCAAAAGTGACTGCTGAACTGAATGTCACGCTCACAAACCCTGTCAGCACCAAAACAGTATGAAGGGAACTCCACGAGCAGGGTATTTCTGGACGAGCTGCAATTCCAAAGCCACTCATCAGTGATCAAAATGCCACTAAGAGGAGAGTGTGGTGCCAAAGTCATAAAACCTGGACTATGGAGCAATGGAAGACGGTCATTTGGTCGGATGAGTCCACCTTCACACTGTCCCCGACTTCTGGCCCAGTTTACGTCTGGTGAACGCCGTATCAAGCTTACGATCCAGGTTGTTTGCTGCCAAGAGTGAAACATGGTGGGGGTTCGATCATGGTATGGGCAGCCATATCGTGGTATTCTGTCGGATCCATCATTACCCTGCAAGGTCACATCACTGCCAACGACTATGTGACCATTTTGGGCGACCAGGTCCATCCCATGGTGCAAACTTTGTTCCCTAAAGGTGATGCCATTTACCAAGCCAACAATGCC
>NW_019720589.1:87913-101606 GCF_002891405.2 Cryptotermes secundus
ACTGGTTTTCTGATAAAGAAGATGAAGTGTCACATCTTCCATGGCTCCTACAATCGCCAGATATCAATATTATTGAGCCTTTGTGGTCTGTTTTGGAGAGCAATCTGTGTGCACGCTATCCACCTCCATCATCATTAACAGAACTTGCCAATGTTTTGCAGGAAGAATGGTACAAGACTCCCTTGCAAATCATACAGGACCTCTATTTATCCATTCCAAGGAGACTGCAAGCAGTTCTACAAGCCACAGGTAGTCCTACACCATATTAGTCACGGTAATGTGTTTTTTGTTGGGTGTTTCGATATTTTTGTCCATCCCCTGTATGTACTATGAGAATATTGATGTAATGTGATTTTGAAAGATTACTCAGATCAATACAAAACTTGAAGTATGCAAAGAAATTTTGTTGCACATGAACGCTGATATGAGGTGTGTTAAGAAGGAAAAAAATCCATTTACATGAACTATTGTGAAGAAAGAAAAACATTTTGAAATCAAATTTCATTTGGCCATTTTAAGTAAGGTCTTTATTCATCATTTTGGTTTAGCATATATTTCCTTTTCAATGTACTTTATGTTCTTGAGAAATGGATTATGCGTGTTAGCTCAGCATATGGTCTGTATGTATGTGTCTGTCCTACTTTTCAACTGTACACCTGAATAGCCAATTTTCACGAAATTTTCTAGGATCATTATATTATTGGAGGCCACTCCAACCCTATATATTTCAATTATTACAACCAGTATAACACAATGACAGGCGCCAAAACTTACGAGATACAACTACACTAGCACCACTTATTATAGTGTCCTGAAATGATAGTAATAACTTTTCCAAAAATTTGCAACTTTTTAAGATAGGTTTTTGTAAAATGTAAAGAAGTAATATTGGAGCTGCATAAATTCTAAATTAAAATTTCGATTGGAGCTGCATGAATTCTAAATTAAAATTTCGACTTAATGGCAAAAAGTAATGAACAATTGGAACTAGGCATTTAATTTTTGGTATAGAGATAGATCAGAAACATGTTATAAACTCAACTTCATGGTATTCATGCAAGTGGTTAGAGCCGTAAGTTCATTGAATAAAAAAATTTATTTATGTGAATTCTTTCATCATACAATATTATACGCATACAAACATCCATTTCCAATATCACCTCGTTTCTTTTTGAAGTGGCAAAACTGCAAATTGCTATGCCAGTAAGTTCTGGTAACACTGTATCTCCAACACACACACAAATTTCTGTATGAAATATTGTTTATAATATAATAATTACAAACCTGAGGACACAACACTTTTGAGATTATGCCCAGTAAATTTAATATAAACAGAATCTGTATTTACTGATAATTCTTCCTGAAGTGACAATGATTGTGAAGATGAAATATTTACAGTTGCAAGAATTAAAAGATTTCTAATTCAACTAGAATTTGATCATAGGACAATCTAAGCATGAACAGTATGCGCTAATCCTTAAGATACATTGTTGGATCATAAAATTACGTTACCTACATATGGCATTAAATAGTAACAACACAAGATTTGTATGACTGGAAATCTGTGAAATGTGAAAGCAGAATTTATGAGTGCTTCCCAATATTCATTATTACTTGTTAAAATAAGCCCTGCAGTGTGGATAAATATATCTACATTTCCATTTGCTGTTCAAGTATTACTAGTTTATGAATCAAATTTGTATTCCCACTCTGTCACTTTTTGCAAAATTTCTGGATCTGAAAATTGATTATCACTAAAATTTAATACAAAAGTTTTGTCACTAAAGTACATCCTGATAATCTGATTCACAGTTCCTGTTGAGGAAATTTGTATAAATCAATGTATGCTATTAAAATGTCTTGCAAAAGCTTTAAGATCTGTCTCCTTCACTATGGTGATTCTGTGAAAAGAAAAAACTAACATGAGGGTTACATAATATGTTGTGTAATTAGCGTGATAAGACAGTGTTAATAAAATCTATATTTTTAGGTAGCAATGATGTGTAAAATTTTTGCGTATGTGAAATATTCCAACTGTTGTGGACTTGAAGTCTCTATATGAGATATTTCAGACAAAGATAAATTACCTAAGAATAAGTGATACATTTCTGAATTTGACTACCTACTCCAATCAGATGGAGATTATTGAAGTAAAACATATGTTACTTCTTCCAAGGATATACAGTTTTAATTCCACAGTCTAGGCTTACCACAGTAAGTGGCAAATAATCTGTTAATTTGTGTAAGTAACTTCCAAAGAAGGAGTATATGGATTGTAAAATTTATGTATTATATCAAAATAAATTCTTAAATGTTCATTATTAATGGTAGCAGAATGTTAAATTAATTATTATATGTCCACATATTATGAAGTCTAAAGAAAGCCAAATATGTGTATATTGCAGCAATATGTTGGTGCATTGAAACTTTTGGAAAATGAGAATGAGGTGTGGAGGAGAATTAATTTGGGGGATAGGCGGCCCATTCAATTTCATCTGTATTTCCCTCTGTCCTGGCCTTTGCCATTAGTGAGAAGCATCACTTCAAATGAGAATGTTATCTGCATAGGCAACACACCAAGTATGTATTATGTATCATATTTATGTATAAACATTCCACATTAATATATATGAAATTATTGTATTCCTGTTTCTTAGTCAAATGTTCTTCCTCTGATTCTCTTTTTCCATGTTGCACTTCTGCTCATACCTTACAGAGTTTGTCTCCAACCTATTCCAGCTTCATAGTGGAGGACCGCTTCAGTATGACTTCTGTCACCTTTCATCTTCTGAAATTCTTGTAATATTTCTCTATAGTCTTAAAAACTTTTTTCTTCAGTGGAGAATTTATCTATGCTCTGGCTCACATGCTCAATCTTCAACATGTGCTGGTGATTAAATTTTTTCATTATGTTCTAGAAATCCCATTTCCATAAATTGCTTCCCTGTCAATTTTCTAGTCATGAAAATCACACACATATGGAAGTACAGAAATAAATATAATTGTCTTTAATATACAGGTGATATCGGAAAGTTCCCGGACTGTTATTGTTGTAACTGCCTCGGTGAAAGAAGATGAAAGGGGCGGCCAAGGTCACACCTCCTAAAGCCTATTACATCGTCTCTCAAGTGACACCGCCTTTTGAGCACGCATTGTTTTTACACAAGTGCTTTTCCAACGTCATGTTATGTTTTGTCTGTGATTGATGGCAAAATAAAACATTGTGTCTGCATTAAGTTTTGTGTGAAGCTCAGTAAATTCGCTACCAAAAACCTTGAAATGCTTCGTGAGGCTTTTTGAGAACATTCTTTAAGCCGGACAGTGGTTTTTGAATGGCATTCATGTTTCAAGGTGGGTCAAGTGTCAGTTGAAGATGATGAATATTCAGAGTGACCAGGCACCAGCAAAATGACAGAAATAATTCAGGAACTCATCTGCAAAGACCATCACCAAACAATCCATGAGCTTGCAGACAGTGCTGGGATCAGTTATGGAGTTTGCTAGGAGATCTTAACAGAAAATTTGAACATGCGCCACACTGCTCCTTCATCAGGACAATGCACCCACGCACACATTCCTGAAAACCACAGAGCTTGTGACTAACACCAACATGGTTATCGTTCCTCATTCTCCCTACTCACCGTACTTAGGCCCTGTCATTTCACTTCGTTTCCTAAATTGAAAATGAAACTGAAGGGATGACGTTTTGAAAATGTGTCCGACATCCAAAGCAAGCAGTATTTGACAACATTCAAGAAAATGACTACCACAGTGGTTTTTAAGTGTGGAAAAAAACAATGGGATCACTGTATACATTCCCAAGGAGGCTATTTTGGAGGAGGTGACAGCCAAAATTGAATATGCTAAGTCAGCATTTCTTTTTAACCTAGTCTAGGAACTTCCCGATAACACCTCTTAAATCCACTTTTAGTCCAAAATATGTTTTTCAGATACCTTTCAACAGGACCGCATACTGAGTTAAGTTTATTCATCATTTTGTCTACATTCTAACTATACTCATATGTAGTCCTTGTGGCTTTGTTCTGAAAGGGCCAGTATCCAAAATCACAGTACTTCACTGAAATTTTGTTCCACTGTCATGACAATGAAGATGGGTATTTTCATGTATTGTTATTTTAGGCTTTTCTGTTCAAGTGAAAACTGTCATATTATTGCTTGTGACCTGTGCTTTCATTTGTGAAACCATAAACAATAACCCAAAATAAATACAATCATATGTCGCTTCTGATCTGCAGTAAATATGCATTGTATATGTATATATAATAAGGGGTGGGCCTTCTTGGCCCTTGCACTGTGATCACAGTGATCTACTGTGCCTTATATATGCATTAAAAATCAAAGTATCTTCACATGACTAGAAAATAATATTTTGTGGCAGATGTTTTCAAGTGTTCCTTCTACCTGTTGGAGATTACATTTGCATATTAGTTTTTTTTATTTCCTCATCACTGTTACCAACGTTTGATATGTAGTCTTCTGTGCTTGGGTCTGCATGTGGTATTTGTGTGAACTGGTTATAACATAGACTGTTGGGGTGTATGAAAAATAATATATTTTAAATTATTCAGCTTCTGTTCTGACAGTGGAGGTGACTTGTTTACTGGTGGTAGTGGCTTATCTGAACTGATAAGTCATGATAATCTTCTTTGATTTCTACTCAGATCCTGTGTCATAAGTCCCTCCTTAGGTGAGTAGGTATACTTCAATAATACATGAATAATTTTGATTGTCGGACATTTTGTATATACTGCATCAGTCCAATCCTTTGCCAGACAATAGCCTTCTGAGTCACAAAATACTTCTTAGTAGTGCCCTAAAATATAGAAAGTGATGTTGTTCCAGCTCAGTGATTATGGGTGGCTGCTTCATAGCATGGGAATTAAATCTGCCCAATCCAATGGCAGTGCCCTTTCACTCTCTACGCAGTTGCATGAATTGTTTCTGCTTTTAAGTGATAATGTCCAGCTTCGAGAGATATATAGTTGATTTCGATAAATGTTTCATTTTCTTCCAGTTCTTGTACTGCTGTCAGTGGAATTACTGCCACAGGAATAAGACAATTCTGCCATGAACAGCAGCCACTGTACATGCTAACCTCAAAATCATTATCAGGAAAGTTGTTTCAAGAACTGTTAGAGACAAGATGCTATTTGCACCCATGCATCTTACACATTTTTCATTGCAAAGGAAATAAATAATATATGATCGAGTCTCTCTTGTTTCATAAATGGTTAGGCTGTGTGTTCATATTTTCTTCGCAATCTCTTCAATGGAGTTAACTGCCAGCTACTTTGGGATTCTGCAGGTAACTTATAACAGTACATAACAGTTTTTTCTCTCTCTTACAACATGGGTAATTCCAAAAATACCACACTTACAGTGCTGCCAATAGGTCAGGTTCAAAGATAATTTTTATGAAGCGGGCTTATGTTAACATTGGTCATTACTGTGCTGTAAAATAGTTTGTTGCTGAAAGCCAGTGTCTATATTAGCCATTTTGAAACTGACGACAATTTAATTTCCTTAGTAACTCTGCCTTATCAGAGCACAATATGTCCTTTCCTCTACACTCTAAACATTAGCTCTTCTGGCAAAAGAAAGACTGTGTCAAGAAATATATTACAAATTCAAAATCCCATGTCTAGTCACTAACATGTGACAGCTGGTGTCAAAAGTGGGCTTGCTTGGATTGTAACATATGTGACAGATAAGCATGGTGGATTTCGAACGATGATGGTCTGTCTGGGAAAGACAGAGGCGATGATAAATGCCGCCCAGAAAAATTGGAGCTGAAATGGATACTGGCTTGGAAGTAATGAAAACCAATCAAGGAAAGGTAGAATGCATGAAAGACATCATTTGTTCCATACGAAGTCCCTAAAGGACTGAGGCGGAGATCCATGAGTTGGGAATCGATATGCAATAATGAAGACCCTGGTAGAAACCACGCAGAGTGGACTCGAGACCAGACTAGCAGAGGTCGAAGACCGAGCTGAGCATGGCCCTTACAGCAGGACCAGAACTGACTGACTGACTGAACAGAATTAACATAGGTGGAGTCAAGCCACCCAAGGTCGATGAGTCGACACCTTGGTCTGTGTTCTGCTGCTAGTTCAAGGCCGTGGCAGAGTACAGCTGGGCACCACGCAAAAACTCCATGTAACTGCTTGCCATCCTGTAGGGCTGGGCTGTGAAGGTTCTACATAGCATTCCTACAGGAGCAACATAAGAGGAGGCTGTCAGGGCAACTAAGGACCGATTCGGGAACCAGCAACTAGCTGCAGGGTATCACAATCAGCTGACAACACAGACTCAAGATGATGGTGAGTCCCTGTAGGAGTTCGCGACTGCCATCAAATGAATTACTCATTGTGCCTTTCCTGTATGCCATAAGAATCATATCTGTAGGGCACCAGGCAAGGCATTCAGTGACAGGATGGGAGACCGAAGCACAGAACAGCAGCTGCTTCTGAGAAGCCCTCAGACAAACCTTCTAGCTGGAAGTCGTGAAAATAGAGGTTGAGTCATCCATCAGGCTTCTGAATATGAGTGGCAGAACACCGTGTAGGAGCTGGCCCCTACCCAAACTACAGAAGAAACTGGCGGCAACATGCATGCCAGCGCTGAAGGAGCGCAGGCTACTTTCAGAAGTTCCATCCAAACAGAACCTGAGAAGAAATGGCTTCACGCCTATAGGCTACAGGAAACAGGCAGCCTTATGGAGGAAGCATATGACATTATTACTGAAGAAAACAGACACTGGTTGGTAACAGTTCGATGAACACCTGTCCGCAGCAACTTATAAACATGCGACAGTAGAAGAATTCTTGGAAGTGATATTTTTTATGCGATCCATGCCTATGTTATTTAACAAGAACACCAGCCAAGTCGACAGTTGAGCTCATTGTTGAGATCCATTAATATGCAACGACTAGCGAAAACATAGAAGGCTTGAGTGTGAGCTGTAGTGAGAAGTAGAGTGCGCTAATTAGTGAGAACGTTATAATTACTTTTATAAAACGAGTTGTGATGTGTTACTGTTTAATAAATCCAGTTACTAAACCAAACCTCATGTCTAGTCACCAACACGTGATAGTATGTGGAAAACCGCCTTATCAAGAGCAGTCAGGTCAGGATCATCCTCAGGAAAATTGGTCAGAGGGTTAGTAAGGAAATGACTACCCAAAATCAAACCAGCGAATGTAAAATTTGAGGTTTTCACGGCGGTGACTATGAAGAAAGCAGTCTTCTGGGATGTGGCGCTGTGTAGATATTGTGTTAGCCGAAGTTTCAAAGGAATGTCGGTTAACACAATATCTACATGACACCACATCCCAGAAGACTGCTTTCTTCATACCAGCAAATATTCTCCAACCAGTTAAAGTAAATGGAAACCCAATGTAACTATACTTCTACATGCAGGCTATAAGTGGAAATATGTGATTTGCAGTGTCTCTAATAATCAGCTTACCTGTCCAAAAATGTTCTTCCTTTGTAATTTGAATCACATACTGCTGTTGCTGATGATAAAACTAATAAAACTGGCAAAAATAGTATTAAGCACAAACACAGTAACTAAATATAGTAAATCACTATATGACAAAAGTGTTCCCAAGGGGGTGTGTGTTTGTGTAAGTGGGTGCATGTGTGTTTGCATGTGTGTTTCTCATTTGTTTGCTTCATGTATTTCATAAATTTTCATCCTGACAGGAGTTAAATGAGAATAATGTCAAACTTCTAATCACTGCATATTTATTGTTCTTTTCTGGTGTTACACTGAACACTGGCCCTTTAAGATCTTCATTCATAGAAAACACCATTTATTATCAAGCTGTCACGTTAGAAGGTGTGATCAATATGTTCACAGGTGTCTTTATTCCAAAGAAGTTAATCTCTCCAATTTTTAAGATCTTTGAAAACATTCTGGAGATAGTATTAAAGAGAACAGTAATAGTGATGAAAGAGATAAAGCTCAAACTTTCCTGCCACATTATAATTTGCCTTAACCAACTACTTTAAAGTGGGCTTATTTTTAAAGAACCATGTCCTGCATTATACATAACAGGACCTAGTAAATTCACATATTCCTTCATCATATTTCAACTCAGTAAAATACCTTAGAATTTTATGACTTAAAGGACATTAATTCAATTGTTGTCCTGCACCAGAAAACTGTGAATAGAAATAAGTAGTAAAAGTTCAAGTGTTACAATAACATTAAGTATTCTGTACTATTTCTCTCTCCCCCCAAAATCACATCTCTTGTGTGTATGAATGTGCATGAAAGAATCTGTATTATACATGTCTTTATATTTTCAGATAAAATCTTGACAAAAGTGTCTTTGGAGCATATTCTCTATCCAATCAGGGGACCAGCATTCCTGAGACAGAATTATAATGCAAATCATCTAAGCAATGGTATGAATAGTTATCAATATGTTGAGTATGCTGCAAAGAATGATTCATTTTATGGAGTCAAAGCACCAACTGAACTGCCCCACTCTTTTAAAGCCATACAAGTATATCATGAAGATGCTCCATCATAAGCCAAATCTTGGCTTTCAAAACAAACACAGCAAGTCTGTTATATATGTTCCATCGCTGTTTCACAATGATAAAAGCTTTATGAAATTTGACATTTTCACACCAATGAATGTTGAAAATCCTTCCCTGAAGACTGAGACATCAGGTTCCTCCAAAAAGTTGCTAACCATCTACTGAACTATTCAATCTCAAATTCAGAGGGCTGCAGTCATAATGAAACATTTTAATTATCCACCTCCTAAAATGAGAGCCAGGATAGCATATTCGGCATAGAGACTGTCTACGGGCTGGACCATGGAGGGGTCGAAGTTCAAGTCTCGGTAAGGTCAAGAATTTTCTCTTCTCTGTGTCATCCAGACCGGCTACCTGGGACATTTTCCCAGGGGATAAAGCGACCGGGGTATGAACCTAACCACTCACCTGTAACAAATGCCGAGGTCAAGAAACCATGGATCTATACATCCATTCCCCTNCCATACACTTTCATGACGTAGCACTTAATTACTTAAGTACAGGGACAACTTTACCTTTTACCTCCTAAAAGTTCAGATTTAAGGGAACAGTGAGTGCAAAAACAAATGTAAACTCATGAAATATGCTAATCTTACTTCTGTTCTTAGGTTGTTACACTATGTTGTTGTGGGCAATGGTATCAACATTTCAGAGGTACATGATTCATTTATCAGGATCAAAGGGTCAACATTGAAGGTCGAGCAGCATGTAACTCTGAAAAACAAACACTATCACCCACAGCTGTGTGATATAACAACCCGAGAACAGAAGTAACATCAATAAGTAGCCAGTGTAAAACCTCATAAAATCAATAAACATGAGACATATATCTATTCTAGTTGCAAAACCTATTATAAAGTTTATTACACATAAGGACTTAACAGGACTGAGGTCAAAGCCAAATGACTATCACTACCCAGACATGTTACAAGGCTACAGAATCTAGTCACTACCCAGACATGTTACAAGGCTACAGAATTAACCAATCTAAGAAATATCAAGAGAAGTTCTCAATCTTGACACAAGTCTTATGCTTCTCTTTTGTTATGCTTTTATTTACCTAGTGATGATGATATCATTTTCGGCGCTCCTTTATTGGTTTTTGGGAGTTCGATTTTCAGTTTTCAGGAAAATTGTATTTGTGGTACTTATTAATGTGTGACTCAGGTAATTTTAAAACTTGCCACCATATTAGCACATGCATAGTTTATCTGTATTTTGTAGAAACCTTTATCATTAATTTTTAGTTTCAACAGAAGCTTACTTTCCCATTTGTATTTGCTTCATATAATTACTTATCTTCAAATAAAAACAAAGTCATACATTTCTTTCGAAGTGTAGGATTGATAAAGGGTTAAACAAAAAAGGGGAAGCACAATAGATCATTTAAGATCGCAGTGCAAGGGCTAGAAAGGCTCACCCTTAAGCGTTCATTCATTCATATATTTAAACAAGAAGTGATCACATACTCTTCAGTGCAGTATCTGAACTCTAGGTTAGCAAGTGTACCTAGTCCATTGTGGTTAAGGTTGGCTGCACTGTGCTATTGTTTGATGCAAAAGAGATTGAAATGAAATCACTAGCAGACACTAGAATGAGATATATTATTTTAAGTTATTTGAATTTCCAGCTGCCACAACTGTAAGGAGAGAGATAGGATATTCAATTTTTGACATCCCACAATTTCACCGTTTCCAAAATAATTTACAATGTGAGATTACTCTATCAGGCTGAAAGTTTTAGACTTCTGGTTGGCAGTTAGAGTAAATATCTGTTGTGGCATAATAAAAGTCGTTATACTTTCAAGTGCAGTACTATAAGATGAAGTTAATTATGGTGTGATGATTAAGTTACAGGCCTTTCTTTTGTCTTAGCATTCTCTTCATATGCAACACCCTGTCCAAGTGTGTTTCAATATCAACTAAGCAGTTCTGGGGAGTGGCATGGAATAATCAATGTTCCAAACCCTTATCCTGTTGTTGCAGTTGACATAAGAGTTGAGATGTATGCTGCAGGAACTGTACCTTTGGTAATTCAATTGCATAAATGTCTTATATTTTTAAGACTAGTCTGGTTCTGTTGATCTAATGAAAATACAGAATTTATAGAATACTGCACTAGGTGTAGAAAGAACTTATTGAAAGATTGTGTTCAAACAGAATCCTCAGAAGAGATTCTTAAATATCAACCTAAGAAACAAAACTGCTCATTAAAATATGTAACAAATGGAAATACTGATAATAGATCAAATAGGCCTTGGACTGAGAAAGTTGATGGCTCTTCATAATTGCCGAGTTCTCAAAAGCTACATATAAAATTTCAGTGATGTTAACTATTTGCTACCTATGTATACTGATTCTAGCAGACCAATGAATTCATGCATAAGGTAACAAAACATGGTAAGTTCAAATGAACTGTTTGTAACGTACTTAAACATAGTACAGTCTCAAACCAATAATCTGTTATTCTTCTAAATGTGATACACATACATATACATAAATATGGGAAATATGAGAAACTTCTATCACTGCTGTGAAATATCTCATCTGAAAACTGATATATACACTTCACTCTTGTAATAATATTGCAGAGTTATGTCACATTGTCTGAAGTCACATATTACTCTTGGACTTAAGTGTCAATTTTTGTACTTTTTACAGAGCTATTTATTTTTTAAACACTTTGCCACACCATTAATATTCACCATATCATAATGCTAATTTAAATACCCTTGAGGTCCTAGTACTGGTTCTCTCACATATTTTAAATCATATACCTCATCTTCCAACCTAATTTATTAGGTGTACTCTTTCAACTGAAGGGTGGTCTATGAATGAGAAATTAAGTTTTCAACATGCTCGAAAATTTGTTGCAGATGACCAAGGGATTTCTTGGGCTGAAAAATAATCTGTATGAAGAGTGGAACAGGATCCGGACAGGGTTAAAGTATTACATCCAGTACAAGTTAGAGTTTCCCACGTACAAATCAGATTCTTCCCTGAAACCTCCTTTGCCTACAATCAAAAGTATAACTGTAAACAATGAAGTGATCTGCAGAGGGGACAAACCGGGTAAGTAGGAAGAGCAATGGAGAAGTGTGGTCCTCAATTCCATAACTGTCCTGCATTTCATTAATGTAGTGCTATACAGAATGTCCCAGGTGTTTGGTGCCATACTTCAGGAGCGTACTGAGGGTTCCCTACAGAACAACTTTAAAATAGGAACAAACGTAAAACAGCAGTGCTAGGGCGGCATTTAATATCATTTTGTTTAAACTTGGCGCCTCAATGTCGAAGAGCATGCACAGACATATTACCCCTTCCAAACTCTTAAGACTCAGATGCTAGAGTAGATGTTGGAATTGGCGCCCTCCATTTTCAATGCATGCGTTACATCAACGAAAGAAACTTTGGCACACCCTTTCAAATATTCCAAGTGTCTCACGGATCACGTCACATGCAACAAGTATTCTGGCCAACAGTTCACATTCATTATCCACAGGCATGTCATAAATCAGGCTTTTCACATAGCACCAGACGAAATAGTCCAGAGCTGTCAAGTCTGGGGATCGGGGTGGCCAAGGCACTGGGCTTCCTCTTCCTATCCAATGACCATGAAAAGCAGCATCCAGGTAGTCTCGTGATACAATGCTGAAGTGTGCCGGCGCTCCGTCGTGCTGTATCCACATTTTCCTCTGCACAATCAGTGGCATGTCTTCTAGCAAAGTCAGAAGAATAAATTCCAGGAACACCTTGTAAGAGGGCCCATTGAGTCACGGTGGTAGGAGGAAAGGCCCATTCAAGTGATCACCAATGATGCCTGCCCAGACATTGACAGAAAATTGCACCTGGTGGTAACCAACTACAGAATCGTTGGGGTTTTTGTCAGCCCAAACATGGCTGTTTCGACAGTTGAACCAGTCATCCCTTGTAAACTGCGCTTTGTCTGTGATTAACTCATGATTCAGGAAGTTGGGCTGATGTAAACACTGGTTCAGTATCCACTGACAAAATTGAACTTGTGGTACAAAGTCAGCTGGACCTAAGTCATGTACTCGCATTGAATGATACAGATAAAGTTGTTGGTCGTGCAGTATCCTCCAAACACTTGATTTTGATGTCCCCATAACCTAGGCAATGGCACAAGGGCTGGTGGATGGCTCTTCCTCTCTGCAATGCAGTTCGACATTGAGGCGCCAAGTTTAAATGAAATGATTTTAAATGCCGCCCTAGTGCTGCTATTTTATGTTTGCAGACATGGGTTCCTATTTCAAAGTTATTCTATAGGGAACCCTTAGTACACTTCTGAAGTATGGCACCAAACTCCTGGTACACCTGTATAAACTCTACACCTGATAAAAGCATTAGTAAATGAACCAATGAGTATTTACATTCAAATGCCATCTCTCTCCCTAAATAATTGTACTGTTATTTACAGATTCTATTTAGTGATATGACAATGTCAGTACATTGTGTTTGCCTCCTTGTTAATCAACAATATGTCCTCTTTTCCTTAGATTTTCATGGCTGGAGTTAAATGTATGACTTCAACATTCCATGTGGCATATTCCAAAAAGCCAAAACCACACCCTGTTATGGTCTCTTTATTCTTCGCCTATTTTACAAGTTAAACTGGAGATTCCAATAAATGTTATGTCTTATTTCAGTATTTTTATTAATATTCATATTTGTGTCATGTAATAGATCTGTCATCTCTTGGTAATCTACCATTATTCTGTTGACACAATCCTGAATGCAAATATTTAACATCATATTTCTTCGCATATTCATGCCTAGTCTCTATTCATCTCCTGGAAATTGCTGGATCAGTGTTTTCTGTGTGTAGGTGGCAGTTTCTGCCTAAATAGTGTTCACTTTCTTTCAGGTTTTCTGTAGTTTCTTGTATTTGTTACACCATCTTAAACAGCAGCCATGAAATATCTTTGAATTATTTCATTATTTAAGCAAGTATTGGACATTACCTTATCTACATTTTACTTATCAAAATTTTACATATGTTTTTCATACAGTTTCCTTTTCAGATTTTAATTTTTGTGTTTCATTATCTCTATATTTTATCAGCTCAGTTATTTATGCAAGTCAACAGTTGTCAAAGT
>NW_019720589.1:101717-116017 GCF_002891405.2 Cryptotermes secundus
CACCACAGCTACCATCCTTTCAGCAGCAGCAGCAGTGGTATTATTTCTCTCCTTCCAATAACACAGTCATTGCAATATTGACAGTATATTAATTGCCCACTCTCCATCTCTCAACATGTTTACTGTGGCCAACTCTGTTGCAGATTTTTCTTTACTGATAACGCTTTCATATCAACATTCTCTATTCAGTGACAAATGTACTTCGAGTAGCCTAAATTGTCCTTACAACATCGATCAGTCTGTGCAACAGCGCAACAATCCAACACTTGGTGTCTACAGACCTGTGCCTCCAACTTATGATCCAACATCTGCAATATACATGCCTTCACCTCCAACATATGAACCAACACTTGCAGTCTATAAGCCTTCATCTCCAAATTATGAGACAACACCTGCAACCTACAAGCCTTCATCTCCAACTTACGAACCAACGCCTGCAGTCTATGGCACATCACTTTCAACTCACAAAACAACATCTCAAGTCTACGCACCATTGCCTACAGTCTACAAGCAAGTAACACCCAAAATGCCTGTGCCTCCACCAGTGTACATATCAGAACCTACAAAGCAAGAAACAGGTAAATGAAATATTATAGTATGTTCTGATTTCAGCAGAAATAATAACAAATTAACAAGGAAAGTAAACTTAACCCTGAATCACAAGTTATGAAATTATGAACCAAAACTAGAGCATACTAATAATATAAACATATCTGGATCTTTTACAGTTCAGTTCTGAGAAAATTATGGAACTCCATCTCGAAATGGAGAAAATCAGTACTAGAATTTTCACATTAAAATCCATTTTATGTTATATGTACTAAAGACGTATTTCAACCCCTTTTTGTATATAAGATAATTCAGAATTTACTCAATCTATAATATGAATCTATACATATTACTTAAGGAATATACAAGTATTTAGAGAAGAAAATGCATGTAGCAACACTGATCATTCCAGTGTGGAAGGGCTGTCAAGCCATCAGCTGTGTTAATAATGTGCAAACTGTCTACTGAAATACAGATTATTTATAAAAGTGATATATGATCGCTGTTAAATATTTCATTAAACACCAGTTCTATACACTCTGCCAGAATTCATGGAGACTAGTATTTCAAAATTTTCTTATTCAAGTGAGTCTATAATAAGATGTCTCATAGATAAGTTCTGTAAGAAAGGGGGCATCAACATCAAGAAGAGAGAAATTGTGATGCAGTGAAGGAGGATGTATTTCATGGCTTATGTAAAATATTGGCAGAATTATGATGTTAACCAAAATGTAATAAAATGTGCTGTTTTCTGGGATGTAACACCATGTAGTCTGGTAGCAATTTACTGATGTCCTAGAGCAACATATTTCCTCAACCTTCAGGGACATATATTAGGCAAAAGCAAGCAGCAAATAGCTTGCTTGGCTTATGCTTGAACTTTGAGGATGGAACATCAGTAAACATCTAGCAGACTATGTGGTGTAGCTTCCTAAAGAGAATACTCTTCGTAGTCACCTCAAATCTTCCCAGAACTTTTATATCTCAGACATTTTTCATGACTTTCTAACTACCTTGCATTAGTCAGTTATTCAAGAATTTCGCATATCCACATACATTGTTCCCTTTCAATTTATGAGAGAACAACTGAAAATAACATGATAGAAAAAAACTATTTTAAAATCAGTGCTGGATAGAAAGGAAGTCTATAGATTCAGAACTGTTCAAGCATATTCATATTCATTTGCATATCGGTTCACATTTGCAATGCAATATCACGGGGGGTGGGGGAATATTTAATGCTTTCTATACCATTAAAATGGGAGTTGGGATAGCATAGTCAGTATAGCAACTGGCTACAGGCTGCACAATGGAGCGGTTGGAGTTCAAGTCCCTGTAAGGTCAAGAATTTTCTCTTCTCCATGTCGTGCAGACCACCTCTGGGGCCCACCCAGCTTCCTATACATTTGGTACCAGGGGGCTTTTCCTGGAGGTAAAATGACTGGGGCATCAAGCTGACCACTTACCTCCAACTAGTGCCAAGGTCAAGAAAATATGGATCTATACATCCATTCCCCCATACACCTTTATGGCATAGTGGTTAATTAGTTAAGTATAGGGGCAACTTTACCTTTTATGCCATTAAAATGCACGGTATCCCACAGCTATCAAGCAGTTAATTAAATGGACTTTACAGACTACATTTTAATACACTCAGGGCACCAGTAGAAGTTCAACATTCCCTTCTACTGCACTGAATGTGGCATATGTATATTGTCAAAACAATTTCATAAGCCATTGTCAGTTACAGCAAGATCAGAAAGTTGGCTACATACAATGCTAATAATGATGGTGGCATGAGGATCTTTTCCAGAAAAATTCAATGTGAGAAAGAGAGATGAGACTGTAAGTCCAAAGCCAGTGAATGCAAGGACTTTTTATCTGACTTGTAATGGAGAGGACTTTCAGTTTCTTTCTGAACTGCCTGTCATGTGTGATATGCTTCTGCATCTCTCCCAGCACAAACTTGATCAAGAATGCTACAATATTATAATTACATTTTGGAAATGTTTATTATTCCACTCAAAACTGTTAGCATTTAGTCTGTTTTCCCATAAACAGGAAACTCAAGATATCTGTATTTTGTATGCAAGTATGTTTGTAAAACTGTGTGTTTATGGGCACCCACATATTTGTATATTTGTGTCTGTATTTGTGTTTATACACAATGTGTGTGTATGCATGCATATGTATTTGAGCACGTCCTTGCATGTGTGTACAATAATTGATTGATGGTCTACAGTTTGTTTGTTATTTTACTATTGGTGACCAGCAAGTGAAATCAAAATTTTAAAACCTGATAATAGCCTGCAGAAGTTTTTAAATGTCCAATATCTTCTACTCTTAAATCAGCCAGCAAATCAAGAAAATTTCTCTTTCTTAAATAGTATGAAATATAAAATCTGTGTTTCCTATTCATCTTCCTTTCTTTCTTCCATAGTGAACACATAACTGGAAATATAGCACCTGCAATTACAGTACCTTCCTGCAGCATGAATCACTATAAATGGTCACAAAAATGCAATTTAAGCACATGTTTATACACTATACATACGTATGCTCTTCACAAATCATTTACATAAGTATGCAGAATTTTGTTAGGAAATATTTGCCAGTGAGTATGCAGCTTATTAATTTTGCCAAGTGTTTCTTTGTGCGTGTAAATCATGGTCTTTACTCTGTGGGAAAACCATTGTTATTTAAAACTGTGTGCATACAACGTGGTCAAGAAAATATTTTAACATAAGTGAAGTGACATAACTGGAACATATAAATATTACAGAATAAGGAACTTCATTTTCAGTTACACTTAGTACCCAATACTGATAGGATAGTGTAAGGATAGGAAGAGGATAAAATGGGTTATGCATTTAGCTTGAATGGGAAAGACAATGCAAACAAAATCTAGGATGGGTAAATCTCTTGGAAAATAGCCACTTTAAGGTCAAGAAAAAAATATGCAAAAGTAATATTAAGTTGTATTCAAGGGAAATAGGTTATGAGGATGTGAGATGAATGAAATTGACTCAGATTGTATCTGACAACAAGAATTTATATCAACAATCTCCAATGCTAGAGTTCTACTACCAAAAAGTTACACTTAGTTGTATAACAGCTTACATTACATGAATATGTATCCCCATCACCTGTCTATGATTTTTTTTCCCCCATAATAATTTGTTTATTATTGTGTGACAGATCCAGGCAAAGGAACACAATGTGGAACACTAATAATAAGAAGTAACCCACTCATCACTCATGGAGAAGATACATTCCATGGTCAGTGGCCCTGGCATGCAGCTCTGTACTTGTATGTGAACCGTGATATTAGATACATGTGTGGTGGGTCTTTTGTTGGCACCAGAAGTGTTATCACAGGTAATTAGTTTTAGAGTCCACATGCCACTTTACCAAAATGGAGTTTGTGTATGATGGTGAACATAAAATTTATCATGCCATTAAACTGCATAAGGGCCGCAGACTTAAATCTCCATGAATTCCAGAACTTTGAACTACATGGAAATGAAATTGCAGTTCCTCAGTTCAAAAGAGTTCTTTCCACTAGATGGAGATGAAATTTCAATT
Source organism: Cryptotermes secundus (assembly GCF_002891405.2). NCBI lineage: Eukaryota > Metazoa > Arthropoda > Insecta > Blattodea > Kalotermitidae > Cryptotermes > Cryptotermes secundus. The sequence continues at coordinate 105,852 of NW_019720589.1, forward strand.
TCACACTTTACAACAGCTCTACTCCTAAAGATGAGCTTCCAGTACTAAATAATGAGACTGGGAAGGTTCCAGAACTGTTCTGGACTTCGTGACAACAACAAAAATTCTTTCTCTTATTATGGCTCCCATTTGTTTTTAATGAACATGAACATTAATGTTCCTTTGTTCTAAAAAGTCACAAAATAACTTAATGGTACCTAATCAGGGACTTGGCCATTATTTGAGTGGGTGGACCATACAAGGCCTTAAAAGTGCTTTCATGGTCCACAGCATTTGAGACTCATAGATAACTGTTCCAGTATTCTTAAATTTATTGTTTGCATCCTGTTGTGTGTCATATATAGCATTATTATACAACTATCAGCACAACAAATTCATATTAAATAACCAATGGTATTGTATTATCTTTCCCTTATTACATACATTTGCTACATGTTTTGGTCCATCTGGATCATCAGGCAGTTGTTCATGAGATGTACTAGTTGTTATTCTATTGTATTTCTATGTATTTCTAATGTGGATCAGTATTAGTAATCATTAATATGAACTTCGTTACAATACCTGTGTTTCTTTTATTTTTGATATTAGTCTTAAGATGTAAAACATTATAAATCAGTTGAAAATTAAAAGTAAAAAAATTAAAAACTAAAAATTAAAAATATTTCTATATTTACCATGGAGTACAAGTTTATGATGTTGTATTGTAGAGTAACTGGGATTTTTGGGAATCTGCGTTCATTTTCAGTTCTTTGTGCACATATTATATGGTGGTTTTCCATATGAATGTGAAATTATGTTCTCTTTTCCTTTCTAGTGACAGTGGTAAAGTTATTTTGTGTGTTGTAACACGTCCTACTCACAGATGCCACGCCCGTTTGCTATTAGATAGCAGTTGTTCTCATTCTGTGGTTCTATTTGTAATCAAGTACAAATACAGTACAAATAGAACCACAGAATGAGGAGCCATCAATTAACTCATTTGCATGAATTCCACAATTGACATCTATCCATCTATTTTAATGAAAGATTATTCACCTATATTTTGAGTGAAATGGATTAGAAGTATGATGAGGGAATTCTAAGCACTATACAATCTTTTCATTTTGTAACTTTTATAATTTAGTGTTCATAGCAGGGTGAAACAACCTGAACTTTTTGATCCATCTAAGAACCTGAGATATAGTATTTACAAAAAATCATCCCATTTCCTGACATTTTCAACAGTATAATGCTTCTAACACATCAGAATTCAGTAGAAATAAATGTCCTCTGTAATGCATAATTTAATAAAGGACCAGGGTAGCTTAGTATAGCAATGGGCCATTTGTTTCGTGGCCAGGGTTCGATTTCTGGCACGGACAAGATATTTTTCTCTTCTCCACAGCATCAGACAGGCTCTGGGGCCCACACAACTTCTTTCCCAATGGGTATTCGGGGCTCCTTCTCCAGGGGTAAAGCAGCCAAGGCATTAAGCTGTCCACTCACCTCCATCAAGTGCCGATGTTATAAATGGTGGAGCTATGCCTTAGCTCCCCATATGTCTTCATCGCATGGTGTCTAATTAATTAATTAAGCACTACCTTTTACAACATAGTAAATATATTTCACTATATTTTATTGAATTATATATTGTGGCCTTCAAATTTATTAGGCTGAGAGTCAAGTTTGGTGAAGGTTTAAGGCTTTTACTGAACATAATACTATTTCATGAATAAACAAATAGCTGGAAATATAAAAATAATATTGAATTGAAAGAAAATTATTGTTTTCCGCAAATCCGAATCATACATTAGCAGTGCATACAAAGTGATATCTCAAAATAGGCCTGTTCTCTTGACAGCTGCCCACTGTGTCACCAAAAAGGAAAAACCAATACGTCCAGGCGATTTCATAGTTTACTTAGGAAGATATAACCTCAGAAATCTGAATGAGGAAGGCTCTCAGAACAAAGATGTATGTACCTTTCATATTGTTTGCTACATTTCCCTCAATGTGATTTCCACAGTTACTTTCTTGCCAACATTTTTCACTGCATACATTCCTATAAGGTATAATTTATAGCAAACATGTAATATAATCTGGGCAAGGCCTGGTCGAAGTTTCACAACTTATAGCGTTATTTAGCACAAAAAATTATACATTGTATTCAGTGAGTCAGTAATGCAATTCCTATATATTTTTTCATTTAATAAAAATTTTTAGGAATTTTATTCAGTATTTTGCAAAAGCGAGCTGGTGTCATCAGTGTATAATAATTTTTATTCATGTTCAGGTGATTTTGATACATGTGCATCCCTCATACAATGGAACGTCCACCACTGGAGATATAGCTCTGCTGATCCTTTCCAGCACTGTACAGGTCACTGCAATTGTGAGACCTGTGTGCCTCTGGGGTCAAGATGATAGTAATCTTGCTGATATAGTCAACAAAGAGGGTTTGGTAAGGTTTGATTTCTAGAGTGAATCAGCTTGATTATATGACACTCTATGCTACAAGATTCTTTGGTCAAATATAGTTCTTTCTTTCTTTTTTGCTTCCTCCCCCCCCCCACACACACACACACACAGCATGCATCTTTGCCGTAGGTATGTTGTACACTGTCCACTGTGTGAAGCTTATCAGACATTTGTAACATTTTGGGAGTTGCTCTGTATCATTTCTTAGAGATGATAAATACTGCTGAACCTGATGGACAAACTAGGTTGATCTGCCACATATATTCTAGAAATAATCAAGCATGGTTGTCGTGACTGAAGGTTTTGCTGGGATATCATGTTTCCAGTTCCTATCATGTACCTCAATGTACAGTTAACTGTGTAATAAGTATCAAACCATTGAGTAAAACAATTTAATTTCTACAGGACTTGAAGTTCTTACAGCTGTAGTTATGAAGAATTATATTTGCTTGGATGTAACACCATGTAGCCCATTAGAAGTCAACTAGCAATTTAGGAGAATATGTTATCCCCATCTTCCTCCAGAATGTTAGTTGACTTCCAGTGAATTGTATGGCATTATATCCCAGAAGATAGAACTCTTAATTTCTGCTGCTTTTAGTCTGACTTTCCTTGTATCACATTTCCCTTGAGATTAAAACTGTCATTTCTTGCATTACACATAGATGAGCAGATAATCAGAAAATTGGTTGTGTGTCAAACAGGTGGTTGGCTGGGGTTTAAATGAAAATGACGAGCCTACAGAAATTCTGATGATGGTGAGCATGCCCGTAGTTAGCCAGCAGACTTGCATCTGGAGCGATCCCAACTATTACTCCCAGTTCACCTCCAACAAAACCTTCTGCGCAGGATTTCGAAATGGTATGTGCAACCTGAAAAAACAAAATAATTTTATAATATGTGCCTGGCATTATTATTAAATAACTGGCTGTGGAATTGGAAAGACATAATTTAATATGGAAAACAAAAAATGTATACAACCTTTTGATCAGAAAACTATATGTGAGGATGTCGGTTTGGAAACCAAAGCTCAGTTGGAGAAAAACATTAAAATGTAATTTACAGAAATAAAATGTGAAAGATGTGAATTGTAATGAACAGGTTCAAGACAAGCCCCAATCATAAATCTTACTTACAAAAATCATACAGTCTCAGGTTCTGTAACAACAAGAATTAGGAAGTCCCTTGATCGGACACCACTCAGTGCATTATCTGTACCACAGAGTCAGTCAAAAGCTAAAGTTAGTTATTTAATTAAACTGTCAGTATCACGGTTATATAACATCAATTATAGGATGTTAATGAATGTGAAAGAGTTGCTGGAATGAGAACTGGCAGAGGAGGCAGAAGTACATGGAGAGAATCCACCCCAGTGCCACTTCATCCACCACACTTCCCACATGACCTGATCTAGAATCAAATCCGGGCTACTATGGTTGTAAGCCAGTGACTGATTACCCAAGGTATGGCATGGCCCTGTAGTAAGTCAAGTCAGTCAGTCCTCTTTATACTATCCAGATATCTGCTACAATGATAATAACTCACAATAAAAAAAACTCCGTAGTTTTAGTCTGCAAGCGAACTATACTGACCGAGAGACCGCCACTTGCATAGAGATTGGGTTCCAGTCCACTACTTTTTGTAATGATCTACCACTACCTTTACTCCTATTTTTCTCCACTAGTTCTTCTACCTTACCAATAAAATATGAATTTAATGTACCTGCCACCTTCTGAGGTTGTGCTACATTCTTTAAATTGTTTTGTAACCAAATATTCTGATATGATTTCCCTTAACTTCCCATTTTTTATTAATTAACTGCCACATTTTAGTTCGGTTTGAAACACTTATTATTTGTCTGTCATTGTTTCGTTTAGCTTTGTACATAACTTGTTTATAGATTGCTCAGACTGAAGTTCCTTCCCTTGATGTTCCTGAAATTGTATTTCTGAAAATTACAGTAAACATGTGATGGTGCCATGGAAAAATGCTTGTTTGTGAAGGTGTTACTTAGCAATGGCTTTTGTGTAGCTGCTTCTTTTGCGTCCTTGCCTAGCAACGGGTCTACATGGCACAATGCATTTGGACGTGGACTAAAATAGAACATCCTTTGTGAATCGCCAGTACTCTTGTCATTTTCAATAACATCCTTTCATTTTATTTTTGCATTTAATGAAAAATTGTTATCAGAAAAAGCATACTGTTATGTTTAGCTATGAAATCCCTCTGTACTTACATGGACATGTGTTGCAAGTGTATGAAGTAGTATCATAGTCTCAAAATTAAAATTTGAGCTAGTTAAGACATATTACAATGGTATTTTCCATTTAAAAAGATTACCCTTATAAAATTTACAGGTTTTCCAAAGGTCTATCAGCGTGTAAAACTTCAGGATTCTATGATCGCATTAAGTGTGCTAGTGTTTCCCCAGCTCCTGAATTTGCATGACTGCATGTTAGTATTATTAGCAAGCACTTAAATAGTACAAGCATAAAGACCATTAATTGTTTGATACGCTGAATTTCACTGTAGTCCATCAATGTTGCAATATTGATATGTATATTAAGGCAGACGATAAATTGTTGCTGTCCTTAGTTAACCAAGAACCACACCATGAATGCATAGGGGGAAGGAGAGGTATAACTCTGCCATTCTTGACCTTGGCACTAGATGGAGGTGACTGTTCAGCTTCATGTCCCAATTTCCCCCTGCCCCCCCCCACCACCACCACCACCACCACCACCACCACCAGGAAAGAGCTCACAGCAATCACCAAGTAGAAGACTGGATGGGTCCCAGAACCCACCTGGACACTGTAGAGAAGAGAACAATCTCTTTCCCCTGTCAGGAATCAGACTCCAGCCATCCTGCCTAAAGCTCGCCACTATATCAACTCAGCTATCCTGGCTTGTATTGGTGTTCATACTGTAATCTGAATAGACAGTGTCACGTAACTTTGAACAAGGCCCCGCATTCCTAGTCAAATCCTGCGCATAGCTTGTGGTGGAAGGAGTTTCTTAACACTCGTTCTTCCACTTTCACCGACCCTTCGTGTTTCATTGAAACTACCCTATTCTCTTTTCAAAGAACATATTACAATACTACAAATATATTGTCACTCGTCCTGCAAAGAAAAATACGTTTAATGTGTGTACATTTGCAATTACTTGCTTCATCAGTGAGTGTAGACCTATACCCTGACCTAATTTCTTACTCATTATGTACGATTTAGCGCACAAGGAAACTGATGTCTTTAAACAGATGATAGAAAAACCATATGTATAACCTGCTTCGAGGGTGCCTTACAAACAATTGGCCACCTGTCACTTCTCACACCCTCGAACCCACCCCCTTGTCTGAAATTTTTCTTCTATGCATTCAAGGTTACTTTTGGTCTTGTTCAAAGTTACGTGACACTTGCTATAAATGCACTGACACTTGTGTCATGATGTTAAAAAATGGAGTTCCTTTTTTCATAGCCCTTAACGATTGTCCAACATTGTTCAGCATTTCACAGAGAATTATCATTATTCTGTGTATTGTTAATCCCTCCTCTTATGTTTGTAGATTGAAATAAGTCTTAATCGCATATGTCAGGTCTCCAAATCTGTCTGGTTCCTGTGCAGATCTTGGAGCAAGGACAGAAAAATTCCACTTACCCAGTGACACCAGAATTCATAAATATTCCTTGAATAAAATTGATTACTATTTTTGTTCTTAGATTGCACTCCAGGTTGTTCTGTTATTTCTTTAAACTTCCATTTTATACATATTCAGAGACAATCACCTGCTCATACACAAAGGTTTAGTATTTATTTATTTATCTATTTATTGCAGGTAGTAGCGTATGTAACGGTGACAGTGGTGGCGGAATGGTGTTTCCCAAGTATCAGAGCAACGGCACTCAAATTTGGATGCTCCGTGGTATTGTCTCCCACAGTAGGCTAAGATATGGTTATGCTAATATTTGTGATACTAGAAGTTACATAGTCTTCACAGATGTTGCACAGTATTTGAACTGGATATATGAAATCCTAGTTTAACATACAGTCCAAAGTTATAGTCATTTAGTATGGCATGGAGCTTGTGAGTTCATCAGAATCCCAGACTTGCAAAGTAATATTTCAGTTTTTAAGTTTTAAAGGACTCTTCTTTCAGATGTGGAAGAGATGGCCTCAAGATATATACAAGTAGTTAAGCATGCCAAACCTGCAACTGATAGCAGCTCTGATTCTCCAGCTAAGAATTGGCTATTGAGTTAAGAATCTCTATGAAATAATACTGTATTACTAAATTGCTTCTTAATTTGACTGATGGACTTCAGTGCTACAGCTTGATTGCTGCAACATAAACCATGAAGAGGAACATGCAGAAGGGAATTGAGGTTTTCATGGCAGTGAGAATTCAAAACTCAGGCTCCCTGAAAATGGAAGTAGCATGTTTGCCAAAGCATTGATACCACCTGCCAGATTATGTGGTGTCAGAATGTAAAGAAAAAAAAACTATCCCTGTAACAGACCTTGGAGGCCCGTAGGGTTCTGAGATATCGAGGCTCCCACATTTCCTAGATAATCGGCTCATAAATGGCTGTGAGGTTGTCAGACTTACGTGCCGGCTGGTACTCATTTCTGTTAGAGGCTGAGTCAACCCCAGGAGCATAGCGTGGCTGGAAGGATTAGGTAAATTGAAACCTCCAGTGGCCTCATCAGTTACTGAACCTGCAACTTTCCAACTTGTAGCATAGTGCCTCAACCAACTATGATACTGTGTGCCCCCAGTATTAGAACATACAAGACTGAAATCTAAATGAACGGTGAGATGAGTCTTATAACATGATTGGGGTGGTAGGTAAAATAGAAGCTCGCTTTCTTCTGTAATATGTGGGAAGAAAGCTGATTCAAGTGGTTCTAGTAACTGCACTACATTATTACATCTGTGTAATGTCACAGTTCATTATTTTATAGACTTTCAGTTGTTATCATTCCATACTGGATATTCAGTGTTGTTGCATTTTGTTATTTATTTATTTGCTTTCTAATTTATTTCTCATATAGTTGGTACACAGTTATTGCAGAGAACTCATCACTGAACGTATCCATATAAACTTTATGGAATTTTCTAAATCTAAAAGCTTTCATACACTTCTGCAATTAATTAAGAGTAACTCTTCTCCCAAATTCCTAAATTATGGAACTGGGTATTTATTACCCATATTAATAATGTATCTTAGAGAGATAGGATGGGATGGTGTGGACTGGATCAATCTGGCTCATAATAGGGATGAGTGGAGGGCTCTTGTCAACATGGTAGTGAACTTTCTGTTTCCATAAAACGCTGGGAAGTTCTTCAGTAGCTGCACAATTAGTGGCTTCTTTAAGAAGGGCTCAGCTTCATAAGTGATGGTTTTATGATTGCATAGTTCCACTGAACAAAAGCGCCTATTCTTCACACTGGTTTTTCTTAAAATAAACTGAACTAAAATAATTTTTTGTTTCTTATATCACATATTTTTAATAAAAGTCATAAAATATATGAAGAAGAAGTGGAGGAGAGGAGGAATAAGAAGAAGAACAACAACCACCCTAAAATGACACTAAATGAACTACAACGAACAAATATTTGTTGCTTATCATTAAATTCATTTTATAACAATTAAAATATGTGATACCACAAATCTCTGTTGTTTGCTATCACGGCACTGCATGGTGCTAAGATTGCACTTTAAATACCAAATACAAGTGTCCTAGAACTATATTTCCATACTCCAGATGTCTGTGAATTAAGTACTATAATAAGACAACCATGTTAGGTGGATCCCTTGTCACCATGGCATGGCAAAACCTCAGGTTGTGTGGATGGAGGAAACGGCCTCAAGATATGGAGGGTAGTTGCGAATATATTGGATAAGCAGTTGTTAATAGCCGACAAGGGGTGGTCCTCTGGCTTGTGGTTTAGGCGTGGGGCTAACAACTCCTCACCATAGAAAATAAGCTTCTTTAGAAATGACATAAAGGGCCTCGGACTTGGACATAGGAGAGTGGAGGATGGTATTAAAATGAATCTTAGAGAGATCAAATGGGATGATATGGATTTGATTGATCTGGCTCAGGATAGGAACCAATGGAGGGCACTTATGAACAGGGTAATGAACCTGTGGGTTCCATAAAATGTTGAGAAGTTCTTGAGTAGCTTCAAAATTGGTGGCTATTCAAGAAGGGCTTAGCTACATGAAGTTAGTTAATTAAGTAAATATAGTGAAATACAATTAAAAATTTTAAACTTCTGTTTTTGTTACCACAGTAGAGCACCAAACAAGTTGGTCTATTCAAAAAACTTATCAGGATATCTGGTGTCTCAACCAAAATTCCAACCTAGATCCTCCTGAGAACTGGCCTACAGCCTTTCCACCAGACCAGCTATTGAGTTTTATGTTCTTACTCTTAAAGATGTGTGAGAATTAAGAAATATGGTCACCCTCTCCAGTAAGAACATAATTCTTGAAATAATTAATAATTTTGCTTACTATTAAACCCAAACTATAATATACTCATACATAAAAGAAATGTGTAATGGAGCGATCTACAGGTACAGAGTGGAGAACTATTTGACTTCAGCCAATGTGTCCAGAGGGTCATCAGTCAGGGGTAGTGTGAACAGTTGCTCTTTGTGAGATAGTTCAGTTTCCTGTAGTCCACGCAGAAGCACAGGTCATCGTTCTTCTTCCGGACTAGAACGCCAGAATAAGCAGCATTGCAGCCAAGATTCAAAATGGCCACCTTCCGAATACAAGTCTTGGTACCACTTTAACCAGATTTCTTATTAGCTGATATTACTTACTCACTTACTTACTTACTCAAGGAGCTGAGCCCTTCTGGAGGAGCTGCCAATTCTGCAGCTACTCAAGAATTTCCCAGAATTTTATGGAACCCGAAGGTTCATTACCATGTTCACAAGAGCCCTCCACTGGTCCCTATCCTGAGCCAGATCTGTCCAATCCATACCATCCCATCCTATCTCTCTAAGATCCATTCTAATATTGTCCACCCACCTACACCTTGGTCTTCCTTGTGGTCTCTTTCCTGCTGGCTTTCCCACCAATATCCTATACACATTCCTCATCTTCCCCATTCGTGCTACATAAACTGCCCACTTCATTCTCCTTGACTTGATCATTCTAATTATACTTGGAAAAGAGTACAAGTTATGCAGCTCCTCATTATGCAGTTTTCTCCAACCTCCTGTCACTTCATTTCTCTTCGGTCCAAATATTCTCTTCAACATCCTGTTCTCGAACACCCTCAGTCTATGTTCCTCCCTTAATGTCAGAGACCAAGTTTCACACCCATACAGAACCACAGGCAAAATTATAGTTTTGTATATTCTAATTTTTATGTTTTTGGACAACAGATGAGAAAACAAAAGGTTCTGGACTGAATGGTAACAAGCATTACCCGAGTTCAATCGCCACTTAATTTCCTCCTGAATCAGGTTTTGATCTGTTATCGTTGTTCCCAAATATCTGAACTGTGTCACATTTTCAAAACATCTGTTTCCTATATTTATGTCATGATTTCGCCCTGCATTTTGGTGATGAGGCAGTAACATATACTTAGTTTTCTCTGTGTTTACTTGTAGACCAACCTCTTTACTTGCGTCAATTAAAGTTTGTGTGTTTTTCTTTATGGTATCTACATTATCACCCAGTAGAT
>NW_019720589.1:116480-177176 GCF_002891405.2 Cryptotermes secundus
TGACAGTTAAAATCTAATTCTCTGATAATTATCAGAGATAATTATATTAACCTTCGAGATCTATTATAATAGATCTCGAAGGTTCAATGCCAATAATGCTAGGAGACCGCCACTGGAAACTATTCTTAGCTATCTTAATCCTAACAAATCAGTTCATTAAGATTCATTATCCTCTTTTAATCAACCTCTCGGTTTACTTTTCACGGATTTTTGAACTCCGAAATATCCCTGGAATTCGCAGTATTGTATGTCTGCAATTCGCTACTACATTAAATTCACGATAACTTTATCTCAACCCAAATTTTTGTTCACAAGGACAAGTTTCCAAATGGCTTTCTGCTTAACTTTTTCCGCGTTATGCTTTAATGTTCTCTTTTCCTTTAGTTCGTTTCGCTTGAGGTGACTACAGTTCACGAAATTCTGGAAACAGCCTATATCTGTCCGATGTACATCAAAATAAATTGTTATTTCTCGGATTTGGGTTCAGATGTTTAGAATTAAGGGCATTCGATTTAGTTATTATATTTTAGAGTCGCGCATTTCGGACAAGGAGGAGATTTAAATTCAAGAAGAATATTACATTGAATTGTCTCTAAGCAGATGTAATATGATGCTTGGAACATCTTGGATATATTTCGGAAGGGCTCTGTTTCCGCATGGCTCGATTTTGACGTTAATGGGTAATCCATTGGCTCATAGCGAGGTGTCTTTCGGACAAAGCAAAGGCCAGAATTATTTTGCAACCATGTGTCGAATTCGGCTGAGCTCGAACTACACAATTTTGGCTCAGCTGACCAATGGGATTTCGAGTATTTAAACACATGACAAAACTGCTCCGTTTAAATAGGCCAGTCACAAAATGGGGAGTAATAAGTTGCATGTACTTCTACACTTCAAATATTGAAAAGGGACGCTGCTGTCTCACTAAGCTTTGTAAGTGGATTTGCATTTAGTTTTTCGGCCAAGTGGACATAAATATTAGAAGCACCGTAAATTTGAAATGTTCTTATATTTTCTAAATTACGTAAGTAACAAAGAAAACGGAATTTATATAGATTTTAGCTTACGTCCTTGCATATACATTGCAATTTTACACCTTGCCAAACATTAAATTTAAATATCTCTTTTGAACAGACCAATTTTAATTAATCATTGATGAACAGTATTAAAATCTTCATTATTTCGTGAGTGACTCATCATCTGTTGTAATTTTGCGGAACCGCTTCCCCGTCAAACAACACGTTCGAGATAAAAGTCGAATGCCTACTACACTGATCTCTCCAATCGACTGAAATATTAATTAGGGGCAGTGGACAATCGTCCAGTTTCAAACTGTGTGATTAATTTTACTGGCCCCAGCTCTTTAATTAACCTATCACTGTCGTAATTAATTCAACCAAATGTCTGCAACAAACTTTAGTCGAGAAAATGGGTCCGATATTAGCCTGAAACATTGTTTCTTTTCTCCTAAATACCAATTCCCACTAACATTTTTAGGCGTTTAAAGAATATCTCACGTAAAAATGTAAGGTAAAGCTATCTCTGTAACAGGACGTGAAGGCCCATAGGACTGTGAGGCGTCGAGGCTCCCACATTTTCTAGATAATCGGCTCACAAATGGCGGTAAGGATGTCAGCCTTACGCGCCAGACGCCCTTTTCCCCCCACCCCAGGAAGATTCATGGTACTCATATCTGTTAAAAGCTGAGTCGACCTCAGGGCCATATTGCAACGGATTTGAAATGAGTAGAACCAGTATCCCGTAGAACGGGCCATCTGAATTTGGTACAGCAGTCATATATCTAACTCCGCGTAGTTTGAGACTTTCTTGAGAAACCACTAATTGCTTACTTTTCGAACTAAGGTGTTTCATTTTATTTATCCGAGATTCTGAATTTGTGTAGTCTTACACATGGAAACAAACAGATGGATTCCGCAACAAGAAATACCATTTGCTGGGAAGAGGACCGTAATGCCATACAGAACTCAGTTTGCCACCTTCCAGACTACGACTGCGTTGCGTATTTCCCGCCACTGGTGTATATTTTAAGTATGACATACTTTCAAACATGCCATCGTGTATGTTTACTGTTCAGTAAAGGAATAAGCAATTTAGCTGGGCTTCGATGAGTGTTAACAATAATCGTTGTCCCCCTAAATCCGAAATTTCTCATAAGATTATGATATTGCCAACCGTGGTGTTTTTGAGGACTTGAGCTCCCGCAATTGCCGAACAACTGTAATGGATCATAAAATCATTAGGGTCTTATGAAGAATGGTGTTGGTGTCGTTCTCACTTACAACCATTCGCTGCAGTAGGAGTAGGAGGGTTGTTAATATACTTGGTACACACGTGTCACAGATATCAACTTTATGCGAAAAACCATGACGACCGATTTACGACATTAAAAGTTGTATGAGAAAACACAGGCACGAGGAGCTCACAGACTTAACCTTCTTTCCATGTGCGAGTGCATGAACAGCGGGATAGGACGCTTGGACTAATTTTCTTTCAATAATAGTTACTCTCTGATTTCAAAGGAATTAATCAAGATTACTCTCGTCTGAGTGTGTTTTCCGGTATATAGTTACTAAAATACAAAATGTCTAATGCCTGAAGACCGTAATCTTAACACTCATTGCCGTAATAACCTCAAAACCTTATAAAAGAATGAACTGATATTTATATCCACTTTTTGCAGTCTCTCTTGTCCATCACCCCGCCATTTTCTGTATCATTCATTACGAGAGGCGTTAAATGTCCATGGCAAAACATTCAGTTTCTCTCAAGAACGTTTCCGCCACCCTAAATATAAATAATGTGTTGGCGTTTATTACCCCAAATACCGGTACTGTCTTACTGTTTATTAACGATGTATGGCAGCAATTCCATTTCTCCAGTGTCGATTATTTTAAGAAATCCCAAAGGGCGGAATATTTTACTCAGTATATACAAAGGGGTTCAGGAGGAGTGCCAAACTTCGTCCGCACTTTGATGGAGTGTTTATAAGTGACATAAATTAATACTGCATCGGGTCCAATTCGGAAAGTTACGATGTTACGGCAGTTGAAAGTAAGACAAAGTTAGGCCGTGTCATAGCTCAGGAGGTTAGTCGCCGTCTTCCCACCGCGGCGGCCCGGGGTCGAGCCCGGTTCAGGTCATGTGGGGTTTGTCGTGGACAAAGTGGCGCTGGGACAGGTTTTCTCCAAGTACTTCGGTTTCCCCTGCCAATTTGCATTCCACCGATTGCTGCACAATCATCATCATCATCTATCAATTGGAGCTGATACAATAGGCCAAACTGTGGCCGCAGTACCAAAGAACTCAATCTCACCTCATGAGAAGAAAAAGATAAAAGTATACCGATACCAGAAAGAAAGTGTTTCAAAGTAAAATTTCAGTCACTTAATACGAAACTAAAGTCAATGTTATTTAACAATGAACCAAGTTACAAAGCTGTTCGAGGTGGTCTGCTTGCATCTGAAATTCACATTTGAGCATAGCGTATTGGGCCTAAGGACTTTCAGGTGGTAGGGCAAGAGTAGCCGTGGAGGAATACTGACAAGTGTTGTAAACACACAGTCGCCTCCGAGAGACTGGAACAGTCGCATTAATACGGGAGCCTCGTACTCCTGACTAAGTGTGAGGCAACATGTTACAAGCGGCATAACGACCTCCTCGTGAAAGTACTCCTCCATCTTCTGCATGCTTTTGTATCCATCAAATGACAATCTGGAAAGGGATACATAATAATATTTGTATCCTTATCATGCATAAAAGATTCAGCATCTTGAACCGACAGATTGTGCTTGATTATATTTTGTCGTTCGCTTCACGCAAATGCTCGTTTGAGCAATTATATTTTATTAACCGGCGAACTTACTAATACTCCTGACTGAATACTACCAGGAAGGCCCATTTATAAGCCATCACAGTCCTCACACCAATGTTGACAGTGACATGCAACAACTGTTCTGGTTGAAATTGCGGTATAGCATTACAGTAAATCAGCATTTTGGGCCTTGTGTTTTCAGTGAGCATCTCACAGCGGATATCTGACTTGCCTTTTCATTAAATTAACTATCATTCATTTTAGAGTATGTACCCCTGTTAACACGACCGAGCATATATCAGCAACATGACGGGCCTCTCTCACCTTCATTTTCAAAGACTGTATAGGACTATCTTGAACATACCTTTAGCATTAGTCAGATACTGGAGAAAAATGAGAGTACAATGAGAGAGTAAAGTAAAAAAGTAAAGCTATCCCTGTACCAGGCCGTGAAGTCCCATAGGGTTGTCAGACGTTGAGGCTCCCACGTTATCTAGACAATCGGCTCAAAGATGGCGGTAAGGTTGTCAGCCTTACGCGCCGGCCGCCCTTGACTCCCCAGGAAAATTATTTAATTAATTCCTGGTATTCATTTATGTTAGAGTCTGAGTAAATCTCAGGGCCTAGTGCGGCTGGAAGGATTAGGTACATCAGCTATTCGTAAACAGCAAGAAAACGGTTAGGAGGAAAATATTGTACAATATTCTCATAGAGTCTGAGGTACTCATGAAACTAGTTTGGCTGATTACAATGTGTTTAAGCGAAACGTATAGTAAAGTGCATGTAGATAAATATTTGTATGATAATTTTCCTATCTAAAATGGTCTAAACAAGGAGACGCTCCATCACCATTGCTTTTCAGCTTTGCTTCAGAATATACCATTAGGAAAATCAAGGAAGACCAGTTGGGACTGACATTAACTGGAATATATCAGCTTCCGTTCTATGCTGATGATGTAAATCTATTGGGAGGTAACATAAATACCGCAAATAAAAACATGGAAACTCTAATTAACGCTGGAAAGGAGGTTGGTCTAGAAGTAAAAGCAGAGAAAAATAAGTGTATTTTGCTGCCTCGCACCAGAATGCAGGGCAAAATCATGACATAATGATAGCTAGCAGATCCTTTGAAAATGTGGCACAGTTTAAATATTTTGGATCGCTGTAACAAGTCAAAACTTGAGATTAAGAGGAAACTGAATTCGGGTAATACTTGCTACCATTCAGTCCATAGCCATTTGTCTTCTCGTCTGCTGTCTAGAAACGTAAAAATTATAATATGCAAAACTATAATTTTGACTATGGTTCTGTATGGTTGTGAAACATTGTCTCTGACATTAAGGGAGGAACATAAACTGAAGTTGTTTGAAAACAGGGTGTTAAGGAGAATATTTGGACCCAAGAGGGATGAAGTGAAAGGAGATTGGAGAAAACTGCATAATGAGAAGCTTCATAACTTGTACTTTTCACCATGTATAATTAGAATGACCAAGTCAGTGAGTATGAGATGGGCAGGGCATGTAGTACGAATGGGAGAGGATATTGGTGGGAGAGCCAGAAGGAAAGAAGCAATTAGGAAGTGTAAATAACATTAAAATGGATCTTAGAGAGATAGAATGGGATGGTATAGACTGGATTGATCTGGCTCAGGATACGGACCAGTGGAGGGCTCTTGTGAACACGGTGATGAAAATTCAGGTTCCATAAATTGCTGGGAAGTCCTTGAGTAGCTACACAATTTGCGACTTCTGAAGAAGGGCTTAGCTCCATGAAGTTGGTTAGTTTTAGTATGGGGCTATCTTCATCACAAGCATATAAATCTCTGGATTATCCGATGAAGAACGCAAGCATGGAGATCATGATCCATCATACTGAACCCCCTATATTTCTTTTTGGGGGTCACATGAAGGACATCGCCTACTCTCTGACCACAATTTGTATCAATACGGCGTCTTAAATTGTGCATGTTAAATAAATTCTAATAGCAACTGCAACAGGACGTTAAGATACAACTCGGATGTTCCATGTCTCAGTAGATACGTGAGTGAGGCCGAAAAAAACTGATTTCTAACTTCCGAAACGTACATTTTTCCATATTTCATTTCATATATTTCTGCATTTGCTTGTGTCTTAGCATTTGTAAACTCATGCTTTAGAAGTCTGAAATAATCAGGTAGCCATTGAATTTTAATAAGGTACGTATTAAACTAGCCTGGGGCACGCGGTAACGTAGTTGGTTGAGGCACAATGCTACAAGCCGGAAGGTCGCGAGTTCAAGTCCCGACGAGTTCATTGGATTTTCTTCAATTTTTTTCCAGCCGCACTATTGCTCTGGGGTCGACTCAGCCTCTAACAGAAATGAGTACCAGGAATATTCTTGGAATGTTCTTGCGGGTAAAGGGCGGCCGGCCCGTAAGGCTGACAACCTTGCCGCCATCTATGAGCCGATTGTCTAGAAAATGTGGCAACCTCAACATCTCACAACCGTATGGGCCTCCACGGCCTGTTATAGGGATTCCTTTACTTACTTTTACTTATTAAACTAGTCTAGTTGTATATAGGTTTAATGCCCATCGACTGCGAGATTTATGGCTATGTAATTATGAACAGAAAAAAAATACTAACCAATGGTTATTTTTGCGGAGTTAATTTTTCGACCATTCATTGATTACAGTAAGTAGGCTTACGAATTCCTTGCTGTTTTCTGCTTAAATTAATAGAGCTTTCCTAGTTATTTTCCAGGGACTAGCCTATATTGCGTGTGAGGAAATAAAGAATACCTATTTGTCTTGTTCAAATTCACATCCTCCGTGGTTACGGTGCTTAAATTATTGTAATTTAAAAAACTGCTTTCACATATTCTAACGAATGCTATCCTGTGAATCAATTTTAGACTCCTAATCCTGTAAAGATGACCCATGCATCTGGTTGCAATTCAGAGTCTGATAGTCAAGAACTTCGGTGATATTCTTACAGCTGCTTTATGAAGTACACCTTGAATGTTACTCTATATTAATAGATAAAAAGCATTAATACATGAAGTTCAAATAACTTGATAAATAAAAAACCAAACTTTGTCCTAGGCCTACATGTTTCGGCCACTAGTGGCCATCATCAGGAGGCAAGCCAACATTATAAAGGAAACACTTTACATAAGTTGTTACTGAACATAATTTATTATAAAATTATTAAGGGGGCTTTAGTCAGTTGTGAATACTTAGACCAAGTAGTTAACTGTTAATTTTTGCTAAACTGTGCCGATCACAGTGGCCGCGTGGTCTAACACTAGAATTATGGGTTCGAATCCCACTAGAGACATAAATGTCTGTCTGCGTTTATTCTATGTTAGTATTGTCCTGTGTATGTAGCGGCCTTGCGACAGACTGATCCCCCGTCCAAGGAGTCCTACCGACTGTCTACAAGATTAAGAAACTGAAGTGAAACGGTATTACGCAGATGCTCCAGAGGGAGCAACTGGAATTAAATAATAATAATAATAATAATAATAATAATAATAATAACTACTTAACTGTAAACATTATATCATTATCAAATTTAATTTAGGTTAAGTATACTTAAAGAAGATTCCTCCATTAAAATATTTTCTGATATAATCTCTTCTTTAAGACTTTCTGTATGTCTGTAAATATCTCTTATCAAAATTCTCAATGAAAGTTAATGCGATGATTAGCTCCACAAACCTGTAAAACCGCAATTTGAATTATAACCTTTTTTTTTTCACCGTAGAAAAGAAATATGTTTTGCCTATTAAAAATTTCGATGACAGTCCTTCAGTCACTTTGTATCTAACGAAGACACGACTTTTTAAAATTTTACAAACACATAATTTTTACATTTTCAGAATCTCTTAGAATATGCTAAATCGATAAGTGATTTACTTTATTGTAAAAAAAGTAGCTATGAGGTATCATCCTTCCCCAGCTAACTTTCACTCTATAAGAAATGGGAGCATATTTTGTCATTTAATTTTCCGAGGCTAACTTGAAATTTGTTGCAGCATTCGCCAAGTAATTTTACTATAAGCAAGAAAAATTATTAACGACACAAGACATGAAAAATACAAGTCCGTGTATTTAGAAGGGGAGATTTTTAGCAGGCCCTCAGATATGAAGCTGGAAAATGAGAGCGTAGCATTTTCATAAATTACACGGCATAATCCAAAAGCGTTCGTGATGTATATTCCTCATCTGTAACTGCCCATTCAAAACATCGCTCGCTCTTGTGGAGCGGGAGAATGGTCGTGCAGAAGAAGGTCACGCAGTAACAGCAGCAATAAATGTGCCAGTCCAGGCGACAGGTCCAAGTCTCGGCATTACACAGCAAAGTTGCCCGCCATGAAGTTGTAGTCATTCGTAGAGCTTCTAGTGACATAAGTTAGTGGGTTCGTATCAAGACGACTATTATCATTAGTAAAAAAAATCTGTCGATGGCTTCCAGCTTCAAATGTCTACTGCAAGTGGATCATTTCCAACTGACGTTTGTGTTAAGCTTGCTACTGTGGTACTTCCCTATCAGCCAGGTGAGCAATTTTGGTTGTTTTGAGGAAACGAGAAGGAAGTGTGTGCGGAAGTTAACCAAATTAGGACTCCATTTTCATTCAGTGAAAGATGACTCTTTGCATGAAACATGACGCCGACATATTACACGTAACAACAGCGCCTCTCGCCGTCGCAGTTTATGGGAATTGGTAAGTGAATTCCCCCATTTCTTATAGTTGAAAGAAATATATGCAAGATAATAATTTGGTTGACCGCACTTCATCTTCCCCTCACACCTATACATTCTTGTATATAATAGTAGATATTCCGAACTAAAAATTTCGGAATATGATACCGTACTGAGAACAAGTGACAATATTTCGGCACCAGAAAATCTATTACTATCCCCGTAATATTTAACCACTCAGATACTACACTCTTTTCACATTTCGAACCTACACAGAGTCAGTCGATATAATAAAAAAATTAAAATAACATAATTCCAGGACGCTTTATCATTTTAATAACCAAAGTGAATTAAATTATAGACATGGTTTTAACTGCGAACATAGGAATTCGTCGAAATAATTCCATGGAGAGCAGACCTTCTTAAGGAGCTTATAGTAGCTAACCCCTTAGTAAATCTAAGTCGATATATGAATGAAAAAACTGGCTTCCGCTTTAGGCATCAGACCTACGTTAAGTTATTGGTTTCGTGTCTTTCGTGCATGGTGAGGCTGAAGCGGCCTCCAGCGGAAGGCGAAAGAATACTGCTACCTTCTTTGGGTCCTAAACCTGAATTGAAGAATATGTTAGAGTGGCATGAAGACATTGCCAACACGGTGGCAACACTATTACCTACATACACAGACCACTTAACAACATAACTAACAGCGTGGAAGAACCTACAGCCAATGGTGCTTACATACCAAACTGGCAATAACACTACTTCAACATCCTTATGAACTGCACAAATAATACGCATATTAGCCACGCCGGAAAGGGAATTTTGCGCGAGTAAACCCAAGACGAGAAATACTCGAGCAAATATCTTTTAAACGAATGGACGACTACAATAAAAATATTAAGATGTTAATTAGTTCTAATTAAGGTTTATTTTAATTAGGAAGTATCGCTTTCATACGCGATGTGTAATTTGTATATATAGTGCAACAATTTTAACAAGACAGACATGCGCCTGATGATGACCGTATGCGGCCGAAACATCTAGTGAGGAAGAAGGGTGACTAAATATTAAGTTGTATTTAAGATGGAAATATATGTGTACCACATGTATATATATATATATATATGAATGTAACACGATGCCTAAATATAACATGAATACATCATATAAAACGAAATATAAGAATAGGCATATAAAATGCGTTGAGGCTTAATAAACTTTAGGTGTTGCTGGAACTGCGTATGTTGCATCGGATACCCCCAAAAACTTCAACCAAAATTTTTCAGAAATTCCAATTCACAGATATATTAATCCATAATAATGCTTAATTTGCATAAGGCCATATATGGAATATTTCATGCAATTTACACACCTTTCCACAATTTTTTATATATTTACTTTTATATATTCATGCCGTCTTACGTGCAACTTACAGTAAAAGTTTTAAAATTCAGAACAAATGTTGTTCAAATTTCACACGCGAGGTTTTCGATAATTTTTATTTCGTTTGTCTTAATTTAAATAACCTTAATAAACTTAAAAAACGCAGCTGGTAATATTTTTACTACGTTATGGGATGCAAGCTTTATAATCTCGTTTTTCTTAAAGGCTGCTGTTTACTGGAGGTCAAGGTTGAATTTTGAGTATGAAAGTTCAGATGTATACTCATAGTATACCTTATATATAATTATCTCGAATATCGTGAGACTTTCGAAAAAAAAATATATTGGACCTAAAACGGTATGCTTAATTTCTCTTTGTAACTGTTGATTGGAATAATGTTTTGGTCCAACAGATATTTAGCGAGATACAAACAGAAAGGAGTGTAGGTTTGCATGAATGTCTTCGTATACGTAATGTATCGAGATAAAATTTGAAAATGATACGCAATTTTTCATAAACCTTTCCAGCAAGAAATGTAATGAAAATCCGGATGTCGGTGTTAATAAGCGGTTACGGTGAAGGATGATCTGCAGTCTAATAACTACGAAACTAATTCGTAGTTTCATAACTTACATAAGCTACACGCGTAATTAAGATAGAATAAAATTATCATATATATTCCTGCTCAATTGTATCCTAGAAAAAATACTCCATTTTGCGGTAAAGGCTCTTCGATTGGGCGATCCTCTGACAAAAAGATCATATCGAAAATCTTAACGGCTCATTTTCATTAACAATTCTGAATCTGAAAAGGTAAAAAAGTCTAATGCGCAGAATGAGAAGCAGAAGATGAATAATTAACAAATACGGACAGAATAAACCTTAAAATTAATTCTTGCTACAACCGACATGGAAATTTAGTCAACATTTAACTTTGTCATTAGGCCTAAAACCAAACTACAATTAGTTGTTATGCATTTACATTGATTGGTTTGTAACGACTGTCATATACCGTAATTACTCTTCCAAGTCACTGAAACTGTATACTGACACTACAGTAAATGTATAATATTGCAAGATATTTAGCAAAAATAAAAATACCTTCCGACATTTGTTTCTTGAAGGCATTATTTAAACTGTAACACGCTGTTCGGAGAGAAAAAACGAGGCAAATACGTTAAACATATTTACCTATATTATATTCATTGACCGTGTCTAGAAAGAAAAATTCTCCTCATGAAATTTTCATTAATGTTGGTCTTTAAGCAACTGTCAAAAACATAAAAATTAGAATATACAAAACTATGATTTTACCTGTGGTTCTGTATGAGTGTGAAACCTGGTCTCTGACATTATGGGAGGGATATAGACTGAGGGTCTTTGAGAACAGGGTGTTGAGAAGAATATTTGGACCGAAGAGGGATGAAGTGATAGGAGGGTGGAGAAAATTGCATAATGAGGAGCTTCATAACTTGTACTTTTCTCCAAGTATAATTACAATGATCAAGTCAAGGAGGATAAGGTGAGCAGGGCATGTAGCACGAACTGGAGATACGAGGAATGCATATAGGGTATTGGTGGGAAAGCCAGAAGGAAAGAGTTAGCTGGGATGACCAAGGCGTAGGTGGGTGAACAATATTAAAACTGGTCTTAGAGAGATAGGATGGGATGGAATGGGTTGGATTGGTCTGGCTCAGGATATGGACCAGTGGAGGGCTCTTGTGAAAACGGTAATGAACCTTCGGGTTCCTTAAAATGCTGGGAAATTCTTAAGTAGCTGCAGAATTTGAGGCTCCTACAGAAGGGCTCAGCTCCATGAGTGAGTAAGTAAGTAAGTAAGTAAATATTTTTTTATTGCTAGTGGGGTGGGACTAAGTCTCTTGTACTGCGGCCACTTCTGGCCTATTGTACCAGCCCCAGATGACAGGTGAGGGTGATTGTGGAGCAATTGGTGGAATGAAGATTGGCAGGGGAAACCGAAGTACTCGGAGAAAACCTGCCCCAGCGCCACTTTGTCCACCACAAATCCCACTTGACCAGACCAGGGATCGAACCCGGGCCACCGCAGTGGGAAGGCAGCGACTAACCGCTTGAGCTATGGCGGTATGTACTTTAAATTAAGGAAAAATAACTTACAAAAAATGAATACGAGACATGTAATGTTTGGTCAATAACAAAAATTTGGTAACCGCAAGTTACATATGTGCGTTGACGTGCAAAGTAGGCTACAGGTCATAAATCCCAGGTGATGTGTGTGTACGTCCGACTACATAACGATGTTACTCGTTTAGTATAGTACCAAGATACGAAGGTCTCCATTCTACAGCCGTTACCGAGCAAGGTGGCCCAAGTGATAATGTTTCATTTGTTAAATTTACGTGCTTAACTCAGAAGCCCAAAGACTAGTTACAGACAATACGTACAAAAACAGGCAAACAAAAGGGCACAACACCACCAAATGACGATGCCGATGACGGTAATAAGAATAAGAACAGCAGCAATAATAATAATAATAATAATAATAATATACACATATTATAAAATAGTGTTAATATAACTGAATGCGATAATGAAATTCTTACTTGACTGGTATCTGCACTGTACCCTGAAGATGGTGCCAGTATGCTAGTATCAACCTACCAGACTACATAATGTCATAAACCAGAAGACCACAATATAAATCTCAGACCAACAAAATCCTAAAATATTGCAGTTATGATTCACAATACGAAATCAGTCCAAAAAAGAAACAAATATACTGGCACTATACATGTCATTATGACCAATAGCAAAAAGGTAAAAAGGTAAAGCTATCCCTGTAACAGGCCGTGAAAACCCATAGGCCTGTCAGGCATCGAGGCTCCTACATTTTGTCTAGATAATCGGCTCATAGACGGCGGTAAGGCCCACGACGGCCATCCTTTAGCCCCCAAGAATATTCCTGGTACTCATTTCCGTTAGAGCCTAAGTCGACCCCAGGCCCATAGTGCGGCTGGAAGGATTAGATAAATTCAAAAAAAAAATCCACCTCATCGGCACTCGAACCCGTGACCTTCTGGTTTGTAGCGTAGTGCCTCAATCAACTATGCCACCACATAACCCGACCATTAAGCAAACATTTGGCCGCGCCATAGCTCAAGCGGTTAGTCGCTGGCTTCCCACCGCGGTGGCCCGGTTTCGATCCCAGGTTTGGTCAAGTGGGATTTGTGGTGGACAAAGTGGCGCTGGGGCAGGTTTTCTCCGAGTACTTCGGTTTCCCTTGCCAATCTTCATTCCACCAATTGCTCCACAATCACCCTCACCTATCATCTGGGGCTGGTACAATAGGCCAGAAGTGGCCGCAGTACAAGGGACTTCGTCCCACCCCATTAGCAATAAAAAAAAACATACATTTAATAAAGATGTGAGGTACAGAAAATAAAACGTTTAAATATTTCATTGCAGTAAGAAGAACTCTGGTGAATGTGTACTTTAGCTGCTGGAGATGTATACTACATATTATAAGTAGTGTGATTAAGATGATATAAATAAAAACTTAATGAATAGTAGGGCACAACGATCAATACAATAAGTGATGCCCATTTATTGATTTTAATAATCTATGTATAATCTCATATAATATTTTGCTGAGAATATATCCCTTTATTCTTTTTACAGATATATTACTTGGATCATGCATTGTGGAAGTACTATTGATGGAATTTCCTTCATCTCTTCACCCGTTTCAAAATAAAAAGTTTCACCATTGTAATAAAAATTCAATTATAACTGAATAAATCGTCATTTGGAACGAACATCCTATTTGGATGCATAATTCCACAATGAAAATGTTCTAACTCAAAAATGTTGAGACAAAAGAGGAATTATGCCATGACCCCAGTTACACATCAATTGAATGTTATTTTGTTAATTAGTTCAAGTATTTGTTAAAAGCACAGAAATATTGTGCAGAATATGAGTATCTGTGGAACAAAATATTTGCTTATAAAGAGAGTAAACAATGGCATAAACAAAGTAATATAATAATTGGGGTTTTCGTGGCAGTATATAATCCTTAGATTGTAGTGCCAAGCAGTACTGGAAAAAGTTCCCAATTTTGAGGTGGGAGGTAGAAGTAGATATGATAGGAAATAACAGGAAATCACAAATTGTGGTTAGGCAGGTTTGTAAAGGAAGGTGGAATGTATGCCACCCTCAATGGAGAATAGGAAAAAGATTCTCTAGTGCAGGAAAGTGGAGAAATATAAGGCACACGGAACTGAAGGAAACTTCTGTTTTCTGTTATGTCAATGCAAGATCAACTGCCTCTTCATAAATATTATATATATATAAAATAATATAGTGGTATACATATTTCATGTACCTATAAATTAACAAAACAGAAACCCTGTCAACATTACAAGGTCAGTCACAGACCTCATACAACTGCTTTCATATTTTGTGAATATTCATAAACAAACAACACAGATGTTCAAAATTACATCAAAATAATACCTTCAAACACTGGATGACAATATCTAAAAGCATCTTTATAATAAACTTTCTAGATTTGGAAACAATAAGAAATAGTGTATCTTGAGCACAAAAATATGTGTCTTGGGTGGTGGCTAGCTTTTCTAGCTAGGCCACAGAAAGTTGCAGTTAACATTGCAAAATCTATTACGTTACTAAGTACCCATGCAAAAAATTAAACTGTATGACTCCACACCACATATTTACATCTCACAAAACTTCCATTACACTAAATTTATGATATTAAGGACTTCCAGCCAGATGACTGTTCAAATTGTTGAATGCTAATAAGTTGAATAATTACATACATACAATATGCAGTTCCCATTACATCTCCTTCATTTTCAAAATACTGTGCCTACAGTCAGATATTTAATTTTCTTGTCGTCTCTTTCAACCAAAATACTGCACATAACAATCAAACTAAGCTTTTCAAACTTGCTATCTTCAAGCATTTGTTTTCAGCATGAAAACACAAAATTGTATTATCCCTTACTCAGATCTTGCTAAAATTACATTTGCAAGTTCTTTTAATGAACTCAGTCTACAACTGTCACGTGGTTTTTTTTTTTCTGAAATAACAAAATGGCATTACTAGGATGCCCTGGTAATAACAGGTATTCTTATTTACTGCATGTGTTCAGACGTGAAAATTATGCACAGTAGTTGGTAGCTGTAAACTTGACTTGTGTTCAACTATAAACTGGAGGATTCATGCATTTATTCTGCAGGTAGTGGGATATAGCGAAGATGAACTGCAGAATTTGATGGGTATAAACACTGAGAGATTGATATATTCAGCTTCACTACTCAGGAGCAACATGGTACAAGCCCTTGGCACCATTCTAGAGCACCCAGAAACAGAAGAGCAGCTCACATGGGAGCAACAAGCTGTAATCCAACGGTTGCATGACAGTTTAACTTCAAAGGAAACAAATATCGTGCAACAGCTCCCAGAAGTGCAAATAGTTTCCCAGTCTCGAGCAGCAATAACAGCTGAACAAGAGGCACCAATACTTTTCACTCTTCTTTCACAGAGTTCATCAATCACATTTCAATGGAAGAAAATCATGAGTATACTTAAGTCTTACACCATTGGATCCATGTTGAAGGGCTTGCCTGGAGGTCTTAAACAAAATGAGAATTCAGAATTAGCACATATTATCAATCTAAAAAAGAAAACCTTCTTTGAAAGCATACTAAAGAATATTCAACACCATTACATCACTTTGACATCATCACTTCTGGTAGGTCTTTTAAATAATATTCCTTTACATTGCTTATGTCCAGAAACTCACGAAGTGCTTCACAATGTTCCAGAAGAGCTGCTCCATAAACAAAACAAATTAAATAGCTTTCTTCCAAGAATTACAATAAAATTGCAACAATATATCAGTGACTTCTTGTTGAAAGTCTTAAACCTCGTACAGTCTGAACAGTCTCCACTGAACCTTTCAGTTAAACACCATATCAGGAAAATCTTTCCTTTCATAAAACCAGGAGTTTGTAAGAATGTAAAACCTCAACTACTTACAGTTAGTCATAAGTATAATGAATTGTTTCTTCCAATTAGAAATGATAAATTTGCATGTGATATCATTGATGCTATGGATATTCTTATGTTTGCTATTAAAAGTGGTAAATTAGATCTAACAAAACACTCTGGTGGCTTTGTACCAGCATTTTATGGCAATGTTCGCCTATCTGCTCTTTTTGCTTTTCTTTCAAGATTACGTTTCTCATTGCTAAATGCACATCCAGCATCAGCTTATGCACATACACTTTTTAGTTATGTCAAAATGAGATATATCTCAAATGCTGGTAGTTTCATACATACAGTGCCACTAGATATTGCAGTGCTTCTTAACTCCTTCAACACCGTGGGTGCAGATTTCTCAGAAGTAAATACTGAGATATACCATGCCTTTCAGGAAGAAATAAAATGGAAGAAAATCCTTGAAGATTTTCCATTCTCTCGATATATTCAGCCTCGCCTTCTATTCATGAAACTAAAGTTGTCTCACCAAATAATTTTAAAATACTTCCTAGAAAAGGTACAACATACTCTACACCAATGTCAACATTTGCAAATTTCAGAGACAGAAATGAAATTTAATCCATTTATAAATCCAACAACACAACTCAAACAGCTCAAAGCACCTATTTTATTGCAACCTGTGAATGTTATCAATGAAACACTGGCTACAGTTGAGGCAAAGCTCTCGAGAGAACCACAAATTATAACTGTAATAAAATCACCTGCTCAACAGTGTGAAAACTCACATAGCATTCAGTCTTGTGCAAACTCCACAGACTCAGTAATTCAACTATTCAACATTCTTTCCCAGAAGAATAAAACCAAATTTAGTGTAACATGCACAGAGCAACAAGAAAAGGTTTATCTACCCAATATACAGTCCTCTCTTGAAGCAGTTGATGAGAATATGCTACATCAGTCCATTACACTCATATCTAACTATTTTGAAACTACAGATACTGGCAAGATAATGCAGGGATTTCACATGGAAAATTATAAAACACAAGGTGAGCTATTAACACAAATACTCAGATTTATGAAAACCAACTTGGTACACATTCCAACAAGAGTTCTTCATGCAATTGATGAAATATTACTTCATATAAAATTAGATGGGTTGAGTGCCCTAAAACCTGAAATGATGGAAATGTGTCTAGATGTTAGCACTGCAAAAACAAGGATGTCAGCAATAAATTCGTCAATAATATACAGAACTGAAAAATCATCACAAACTACACATCTCATAAATAGTTCAGGAAAAGTGCCAATGGAATCAACAACATTAGAGTATGAAGATACAGCATCAACCACAGTAGAAACTATAACATCTATTAATTTACAATCCAACATAATAACAGTTTCCCCACCAAACCATGTAACATTTCCAGAGAGAGAAACACCATACACAAATGAAATCACTATTCCACAAATAAAAAAATCACGATGTTCATCATTAGGGTATGACACAAAAACAACCACCACAGAACCTACAACATCTACTAATTTAAAACCCACCACAATTAAATTGTTGCCAACCCATTTAACATTTCCAGAAACAGAATCATTATCTGCAGATAAAGTCACCACATCAAAACCAAAAACAACAAAAAACACATCAGAGTATGATGACAGAGAATCAATTATAGCAGAAACTACAGCATCTATTAATATTCAACCTATCACTAGCACAGTATACCCACCAACCCATGTAACATTTCTACAAACAGAAACATCATCCACAGACAAAGCCACCACTCCACAACTGGAAACAACAAAATACACAACAGGGTACAATGATACAGAATCAACAATAGTAGAAACTACAACTACTAAGTTACAACCTATCACAATCACAGCATCCCCATCAATCCATGTAACATTTTCAGAAACAGAAACACCATTAACAGACAAAGAAACCAATGCACAAACAGAAATAACGGAGACCACCACAGTCAATGTCACATCTGAAGATACTAACACTGCTACACCTTCACTCCCTATATTAGACACAGAATATACAAAATTGGAAACACCAACAACAGAACAAAAAATTACCTCTACGCTATTACACACATCCAGTGACTTACACACTACCACATCAAAAACAAGTTATACAGAATCAATGCCTACAACAATAACTGGAGAATTAGAAACAACAAAAAAGATCACAAAAACAAAACAAACAAGACACAGACTCCCATTATAATGTCAACATACATACATGACACCAACATTACAGGAGTCAGGACTGAACAGAATACCACACCTCTCAACACAGATACAACAGAGACAGTTACTTTGCCACAATTACCCTCAAATTTCACTCATAATAAAGAAAGAGAAATATATACATTAAATTGCAGTCATCAACAAACTATTGCCAAAATTCCAAACATAAAATCACTCCTATCTGCAGTTCTCAACAATGTGTCAGTTCACAACATTCAGTTTGCTACCAATTTTTTTCAGAAACAAAAATTTTTGCATGTGCTTAAAATTTTTGACACAAAAAAAATATGTAAACAAAGGCAGATATGCTCAGTAATGTGATAACATTTCTAAATCTGACATACACAGATTTCAATTATGTTGTACATGATATATTTAAAAACATTCTGTCACATGTCATTTTTGATGGAAAATTAATAACAGAACATGACTATGCAGACTTATGCCTTGACAGACCATTACTGACAATGAACTTACCAGCACAAGGACACGCTTCTACCAATGAAACACAAACTGCACATTCAGCTACCACAGTAACACCAGCTACCGTTCACATTACCACAAAACCTATTACAACATATCCATCAGAAACTTCTCCATCACCATCAACAATGCAATCTGTAAAATAACCTCGCTATTACTCAATACATCCAGTTTAGAGTTATCAATTCCAATCTCCTGTATAGAGCCAAATGGAGGAAACCAAATTATCCCTTATAATATAACATTATTTGATTCCCTGGACTATAGTACACCGAACAGAGAAAAGGCTATCATTATGAGTTACCTCACACAATCTAGCACATACAACATACTGGCAGGACTGACTGACTTCTATCAAAACAGACAGAACATGCAGGACACCGCATATAATGCTCCCACCTTCACGACAAATGGCTCACTTCTGAAGCGAGTACTCTTAGTCTTGAGAAACAGGACAGATATCCAGCATCATATTCTCACTGCTATTGATATTGTCCTACCTCACATACAGTCAGGTGGACCAAGCACAATTCATTTTGAGCCAACAATTATTTGTGATTCTTCAGATTTGAATGCTGGTGCTGAATCAGCACCAGACTTGAGAAGATTAAGAAGCGCTAACAAAACACTAACAACTTCATCTCCTAACATCTATATGTCAGCAGACACAAAACTGGCTCCCACACCATTCTCAACAGTTGAAAAAACGTTAGACATTTCTTCACCAAATATTTCAAACAGTAATATAGAAACGTTATATGACGTATACAATGTTAGTATTTATGAAGAGCCCAACCATACGGTTATCAAGACAACCAAAGAATGTCTAGAAAATGGTAAAATTCGCATGTTTACTATTGAAGTGCCATCTCTCTTTCAAGCCGTAAAACCTGGAATTTCTCAACTCCTGCTGAAGAATGTTATGGATATTCTGAATGTTCCTGCATTGCAAATGAAGCTGAAAGTACTTAACTGGGATCAATATAACACTAAAGCATGGCTTCTCAAAGACATTCTTACATATGTAGTAACAAATACCACTCAAAACAAAGAAATAATTGATTCCATTAATCATATTATTTCACAGATAGATGTGAATGGATCTGGAGCTCACCATCC
The DNA here is from genome assembly GCF_002891405.2 of Cryptotermes secundus. Taxonomy (NCBI): domain Eukaryota; kingdom Metazoa; phylum Arthropoda; class Insecta; order Blattodea; family Kalotermitidae; genus Cryptotermes; species Cryptotermes secundus. The sequence continues at coordinate 136,262 of NW_019720589.1, forward strand.
AACTTTTAAATTTATATGTGCTCCTAATGACACTGCTCTTGAGCCTGGTGAATCAGACCAATCCATTCTGAAACCTATGGTAGGAAGCTGTAAGTCAATGCTAGCTGTGAAAATTGCCTTACTCCTGAAAGCTGTTAAAACAAATACTCCTCATGTCCCAAAAGCACTTGTAACAGCATTGTTACATAATCCACATTTCTACCAGTCTATTGCTGACTTCAAGTTGGATGATTTCAAAACACGTGGACAGCAACTTCAAGGACTGCTTACACATCTTATTACTGAAGGGAAATTGGAACCTATTGTTTATGATGCACTTAAAACACTGCTTAATTATGTACAACTAGATGGGCCTGGTGCCTTGCCAGCTGACACTAAAATTATATGCAGGTCCCCCTTAAGTGTTCCAACAGCTATGCCATCAGGCACAACACTTCATGATGATTACATAAATGACAGAATGATCATCATACCCTCCAAATGTTTAGACAAACAATCGCTGAGTGGAATGCTTACAGTCGATCTGCCATCCCTCTTCACAGCCATTGATCAAAATGCTCCAACAGACCTGGTATCACTAATTATGAATGCTCTCAGCTCTCCTGGCATTCATCAAGCATTGTTAGACTACAACTGGAATGATTATGAAACCAGATCTCAACTTCTTAAGGATCTCCTTTCATTCGTTGCTGCGATGACATCAGAAGAGAACGAAGTTCACAAGGCGGCCCAGAAATTAATACCTTATGTAAAGACATTTGGTGTTGGAATATATGCACCAGTTATGGTATTTGAATGTGATGAGGAGAATGCCACAGTAATTACTGTTTCAAAAGAAACTCCGGTCTCTAACTACTGTGATGAAGGAGTCATTTCTAGAGAGATTATACCTCTGAAGACATTGAAAATTTCATCACTTTTCAAAGCTCTAAAACCTACTACACCCCAAGAACCTAAAAGAGTTGTTAGTTCATATCTGAGCAGAATGGACTTCTATAAAAACACTCGAGGATTCAGCTTTGAAGAACATAAGACAAGAGGTGAACTACTTCAAGAACTGCTGGCTTACTTAATGGAGGACGTTTCAATGGACCATAAAACCATGGAAGCAATTTCAACGCTTATACAATATGTTCAGTTAGATGGACCTGGTGCAGAAATTCTGGAATTCAACATAACATGCAATGTAACTGCACCAAGCAGACTATCCCAAGATCTTTATGGACTTTATAATGACTCTGAAGAACCTGAAAATGAGAATATAAGAATCAACAATAAATGTTTTGATAATGGAACAACACAGATTCTTGCTGCTGATGTGTCCCCACTAGTACACATCATTGACAGACCCCTCATGACACTTTTTCAAATTAAAGACATTCTTAGAGCACCTGGCACACAAAAGAAATTGAAAGAATTTAATTGGGATGTTTACCATGAAAAAAGAGGAGAACTGCTTAAAAATATAATAGACTTCTTAATAAACACAGTATCTCCAAAGGAACAGCAGTACATGTTTCTTAATTCAGTTATTCCTTTTATTCAGATGGATCATCAAGGTGCAATACCTCCATCTTTCATATTTTCATGCATCACAGAAGAACTGGCACAAAATGACATGATTAAAAACAGAATAAAATTAGAAGATATTACAGGAGGACCTGCCATACTTAAACCTTCTCATGGACAGTGCAACAATGAGGCAACACCTATACTTGTAGTAAATATTCATCCTCTGTTTAATGCCTTAAAACAAACCACACCCCCCTTCTCTAAAGCAGTGGTTACTGCATATGTTACTAAACCTCACTTTTACAAAAAAACTCTCAAATTTCAGTCTAGCCAACTTCAAAACACGTGGAGAGCAGCTTCGAGAGCTGTTGATCTATCTGACTGAAGTTTTTGTTGACACTACACTCATGAAGGCTACTAAGAAACTTCTAGAAAATGTACAACTGGATGGGCCTGGGAAACTTCCATCCTCTGTAAAAGTTGTCTGCAATACCACACTCAATAAGCTGACAGGAATTCCATTACAAAAAGTAGAAGATATCCTTGTAACTGTAACTGTAACACCAATCATTAAGCAAACACAACCCACATCAGTTCTAGCACCATGTATACAATCTTCATCAGGAACAACTTACCAGATTGACTTCCCAAACATATTTTATGCCCTAAAACCAAACACACCACGAACTTCTCTGGCTAAGATTGTTTCACTCCTTACAAAACCAGACTTTTATACAGTGCTAAAGAATTTTAACATAGAGGTTCACAAGACACAAGGAGATTTACTGGCCTCTTTGCTCCTATTTCTCATGAAGAAATTTAATCATCAATAACATATAACACAGGCAATTCAAGAAATACTGCCATTCATTCATTATGATGGTCTTGGCAGTAAGCCTCAAAATGTAATTCCCTCCTGTGCATTGCCTGATTCAAAAGAGGTTATATTAGATGAACCATATACAATTGCAGAACCAAGTCCTACATCACAAGGCCCAAAACTGATTGATTTGGATGGAAATGAATGCATGTCCTTTACACCTGGCTCTTCTCATGTTCAAGGGACAACAGCTTTCAAAGTCGATGTAAAGTCACTAACCAAACTTCTGAACAATACAGCACTTGAACAAGAACCTACAGCAACAATGTTTGCTTCTGAATATTTGCAGAATTCTCTTCATGTTTTAAACTTGAAGAACTATTCCTCACGAGCAGAACTACTGAAAGGAATTATATCTCTATTAGAAAATTACCCACACTTGACCAATAATAATTTTCTGCTTTTTAAGATGATTACATCACATATTCAATATGAAGGTGAAGGAGCACTTTCTCCACTTATTTCAGCATTATGCACTGAAGGTTTGGTAAAACCCACTCCACAATACATTACGTATGCAACAAATGAGACATGTTTCATGCCAAGTGAATATTCCACAACAGGTATGCCATATAAATTAGAGACTGAAACACTGCTACAGACAATTAAACCAGAAACACCAAAAAATATAGCAAACAGTGTCATTTCATTCTTCAAACATGATAATGTTCAATTATACTTTCTGGGCTTCAATATATTTGAGTACAGAACACAAGGCGAGATAATGAGGAACCTCCTCCTGTTCCTGGCCATAAAGCCAGAAATTAAGCTAGAATATAAAAAAGCCATGGTCACTATAGTGCCATATATACTCATGGATGGTCCTGGAGCTCTCTCTCCTGTGATAATCACAACATGTCCTGAATCTCAAGACAATCGGGAAGTCACCAATCAAACATCAGAAACTGATACAGAAGCATAGACACAAAATTCCCATACCAGATATAGCCATGCAGTTCCAGTCCTCAAGCCATTATTACACCTCAGTTCCATTCTTCTCTCTTTGAAGCTCTAGATAAAATCTCTGAGAATACACCAGTGGACATGATATTGAACTAGCTTGGCAAGGAAGACATCAAGTAGAAAAAATTGCAAGGATTTGATACTGAGAAGTATACATCAAAAGGCTCTCTGTTACAGCATATTGGCTTTTGTCTAGACAGATCAAGATGGCCAGGAATATGATAAATAGGCTGTAAAAACATTGCTACCACATGTAATATTTAATGGTCCAAGATAACAGCCTCCAAAATCTAAATAAAAAAAAAAACACTCTATGTTTCTAGAAGTTCTTTCCAGTTCAGTGCTAGTTCTGACAGCATACATCTTGGAACACCAGTGATAAAACATGTGCAACCAATATTAATCATATTCCTGGAATCATTTTTATAGAGTAGACACATCACTTTCCAAAACTCTCAAAACCAACATTACATGCCAACTCTTACATTCCAACAGCAGCCTTGCTAAGTCAACCATATGCATATACTGTAGGTATATATGTGGAATCTATATGGAGAGGTATAACACAAAATAGCTTCTTCAAACCATATTAAAAATCCTGCTATTTATATTGAGACAAATGAAACACAAGGCAAAAGAAGCTGTTATATCTCCTTCAATCAATCAATTTGGATTGGTGGATTGTACAAGTAAACTTCCCATTATCCATATTTCTGTCTTAAGCAACCTGTTGTACCTGCTGTTGCTGATGTACTTAACTTCATAAAAAGATTCTGTAAAAAAAAATAAACTTGTGAATTGTGTATCAATAGCATTGACAAAGTGTCACAACATACCACTCACATTGATTAAATTAATCTCTCATATATGGTAGATGATTTGATGCCTTGCATATCACAGCTTTCATGTATGTAACATACACCATATGTAATCATTCATCAAGTGAATAATGATTATATGAAATACAGTTTCAAAGGATAATCATATGCTGAAATAAACATGTTATATCACAGAAGACAGAACTCTTCATAACCACCTATGTGAGAACCTCAAATCCTATGTATGTCATTGCCACATCTATGGCTGAAAGGTAAAGCTGCCCTGAGCTTAACTAATTCAGCAATATGCCATGAAGACATATGGGGGAGTAGACAAAACTATGGGGGACCACCAGTGTTGGTTTTGACATATCAGATCAACTACTGATCAAAGTTTTTGCATTGGCCAGATACTGAAGAAAAAATGGGAGTACAAGGAAACAGTACATCAGTGATTCATACATGTAGATTTCAAGAAAGCCTATGATTCATACAGGAGGAAAGTACTGTACAATATTCTCATCAGGTTTGGGGTACCTATGAAACAAATTAGGCTTATTAATTTTTTTTAATGGAACATTTAGTATAGTCTGTCCAGGCAAACATTTGTCTAATACATTTCATATTCAAAATGATCTAAAATAGGACATGCTTTATTGCTATTGCTTTTCAACTTTCCTTCAGAATAATTGATCAGGAAGAACCAAGAAAACCAGGAGGGACTGAAATTGATTGGGACACAACAGCTTCTGGTCTATGCTGATGAAGTAGATCAATTGGGAGATAATATAAATACTATATAGAAAAACACAGAAGTTCTAATTGATACTAGTAAGTAGAATGCTCTAGAAGTAAACACAGCAAAAACTAAGTATATTCATAAGTTGATGACTTGTCACTAGAATGCAGGGCAAACAAAAATATAGTTGAAGAAAGCAGTCTTCTGGGATTTGGCACCGTGTATATGTGGTGTTAACCGACGTTTCGGAGGAACGTATCGCCTCCATCTTCAGGGTAGAAGAAAAAATATAAGAAATCTGCAAGCGAAGAGACCATGAGAACTGGTAAAAGCAGACTGTTGGAAATATACACAGCTATGTGAGAGCAGAGAAGGAAGGGGGGAAGGGCAAGTATAGAAGTGAAAACAGTAGTGTGGGAGGGGGGGGAAGGGAGCTGGAACAAGCATGGTTTTTGTGNGGGAGCAGCAGGAGCAATTTGGGCATAATCATCATGAGAATCGAGCCACAGGGAAGGAAGGCAAGGCTCATCACAGACATGACAAGCACAGCCATGGCAAGAGGAAATGGGTTTAAGCCTGTAGGCTACTCGGGATGAACAGCCTTCAGGAAAGAGTAATGTGGCATATTCGCTAAAAAAGCAAGAATTGTTCAGTCAAATCAGCCGACCATTACTAGGCTGCAGCCTGTAAACAGAAATAAGGGAATGGTGTTTTCTGCACAGTCTAAGCCAATGTCTGCGCATGCAACAATGGAATATGTCAAGCCATCGATACACAACAATTTCACTGCAACAGAGGAACGGTGTTTTCTACACAGTCCATGCTGAGATGTTATAAGCAGGAACAGTTAGCTGCTGCAGTCAGAGGACTGCTGGGGTTCAGTCATTGTGAACTACTGCTGTTAGAAGCTGGTAGCTGAGGCCAGGGACAGTTCAGAAACCCAGAGGAAGTGGAACGCCTGCTGTTGGAAGCTGCTACCAAGCAAAGGTAGTGAAAACAAGACTATGGACACTAGCATGTGTGTAATAGTGAACTGTAAAATGTAGTCACGTGCTGTATTAAACAGGCCAATAAATCCAGTCATCAATTCAAAACTTGTCTATAGTCACAGGCCACTGTGTGACAATATTAAAATGGATCTTAGGGAAAGAGGATGAGGTGGAATGGTGTGGATTCACCTGGTTCAGAATAGGGACTAGTGGCGGGTTCTTGTGAACATGGTAATGAGCCTTCAGATTCCATAAAATGTTGGGAAGTTCTTGAGTAGCTGAGTGACTGGCGGCTTCTGAAGGACTCAGCTCCATGGATCTAATTAAGTTAGCAGGATTTAATGTACTATAGTAGTTACAATGAAACAACTGAATAAATAAACAGAAATGCATACAGTTTCTCCAGTCACATGACATTTCACTTCCTGATCACTGCAGCATTGCTCTGGCCCCTTGCAAGAATTACTGCAGGAGAAGCAAAAGTGTGACGCTGTCTTCTGTTTCACAGATTAAAATTTGTGACTGCAACAAAATACCAGTTCCAAAAAAAAATATGAAGGACTGATCTTCTAGGGAGTCAATCAGATGCTGATATGTAAATAAGGCTTGCATCTCAAAAGATAAGAGCTCAGCACTTGTTCGTGTATTTATTTTTTCTGATGACTGTTTTTATTACAATTTATTTGTAATTAACCACTAAAAATATTATACAAAATGGGACTTCATCATGCCATTCAACAATTGCTATTACATAGTGTGTGGTGTGCTGATAGTGGTCAATCACTTGCTTCAAATCCTCAGAATGTGTTGCAAAACTTGTTTACATGTTGTGGTACATGCTTCAAGATAAAATGAGGCCAATTCCAGTATGGTTGTGTCACCTGTTTATAGTAGTCAGTAATAAAATCTATTCAATCAGAGAGTCAGCGCTGCATGCCACAAACCCACTGCAACATGTTTCTGTCTCATTTCAAAACTCTGTATTTTGTCTAGGATTATGAACAGATTTGGTTCTTGTCTGAATGTCTCACATGTTCTCCTGTAACCTGCAACAGCCCTTAGGAACATCATTTCCCTGCCCCAATTTTGCTTCCCTCTTATTTGGGGTCCAGCACTATGATCCATTCAATGCGGCAGGTACTGCCATTACTTTATAAAATTTCAAGATAATATCAGTTGTTTTCTAACCTTGCATTCTCTTAATTGTGCCACAATACTAGAAACTGCTTAATTTCATGTTAAAATCATTAAGAGAGTTAAGATTTGTACAGTACTCCAGGTATGTAAACATACTGACTTGTCCAATTGGCTTGCTATTCAGCAAAAACTTTGTTCTTGTTGGTGACTTACCTTGCAATGCCACAGTCTTTGTCTTTGGACTTGATACTACCTCATTACATTCTCCTGCATTCTTGAACAAGTCAAATATCCCTTTTAATAGAAAATCTTCTGACTGTTATTATTATCTGGTCGTACACATATAAGGAAACTGGTACCGAAACAACATTTTAAAGCAGTTAATTTTAATGCACTTTGCCATTATTTTGCTATGTCAAAAACATAAACTTTGAAAAGTGTGACAGAGTGTTTTCTTCTTTTACCCTGAGGTTAACTGTTACCAGGTCTTTGCTCATAATTTCCACACTTTCTATTTGTATTGCGGTATCCACACACATAAGCTTTCTATGGTGTTTATAAGATGCTTTCAAGAGCCCTTTTCTTCCATTACTTTCTATAGTTTATTTCAATTAACCCTGTCAAAGTCTTTTGTATAATCAATAAAAGCTATGAATATCAATACAGTCACTCTCTGTTTTTTCAGTCAGTTGTGCCATAGCAAAAATACAGTCTATACAAGACAAACTTTTTCTGGATCAATGTCATTGTTCCAATACCACTGCTTCTGTTAGCTTATTAATTCTTTCAGTTGGAATCTTAGCACATAAATACGAATTTGTTTATTACCGTAACATATGCAAGTGAAAGAGCAAATGCTTAGAAACCTTATGTACTTGCAGAAGGAAGGAGCATAAAACAAAGAATAGAAGGCACAATTCTATTAATTTTATGAACACTTATATAACCACGAAGCAAAACTAATTAGCTTCTTCAAATCTGATGCAAGTACCACTTCCCCACTATATGACAGCTGTCTCAAGGTAAAGTCTGTACAAACCTCACAGCACATAAACACTACAGTACTTGAACCATAAGAGCATCATGAAAATCTTTCTTGCTTCCCTATCTTTTTTCTTCTGTCAGTGAAACATCACACCTACACTGGTTCAATTGATCATACCAAGTTCCCAATATTGCAAATTTAAAGCTGCCATTATTATTTTATAATAATGTCCACTTCACCAACACATTTAATTTGTGTTTAATACAGGAAAGGAAAATATCAAAGTCAAAAGGGTGGCAAGGGGGCACTGCCGGTGGGCCCCTCCAAGCAAGTTGTTCCCTTGAAGAAAGTCGTCTTCTGGGTTTAGGCACCGTGTATTCTTCGTTTTGGCCGACGTTTCGGAGGAACGTAGCGCCGAAACGTCGGCCAAAACGAAGAATACACGGTGCCTAAACCCAGAAGACGACTTTCTTCATTGTCATCGCCGTGAAAACCTCAAAACTTACAAAGTTTCCCTTATTTACAATTCAGACCAGACACTGCCCATTCAACACATTAAGAATTTATTAACAGCAAAGTAGCTGCTAAATGTAGTATCTTATTTTAAATTTATTACTCATATCTTCCTTACCGGGTTGTGCAAACCACTATTCTGAAGAATGCCTTTTACAGGGCAGGCCAGGGGGCACTGGGGATGAATTTATGGAAACAAGGGGGTGACGGCCAAAAAAAAAAGGTTTGCGAACCACTGCTCTACTGTCTTAAAGAAAAATGGTTTACACATTTTCTAAGGTATTTTTGCTCCATAATTGATTTCCTGCCTCATCACTGAACTCATTACAAATTCAGCATTGAACACACCTGAAAGAAAAACAATACAACATTATTATTGCAGCAATGCCAGACTGTAAGAAACTAATAACTGAACCAGAAGTGTTTTTACACATGACAAAACCTTACATAATGAGGTTTAAGATGAACTTGTGCTTAATTAAGCACCATCAGATGAAGACTTATGGGGGGGTGAAGGTACAGATTAATTTCAGCACTAGATGGAGGTAAGTGGTAACTCTCATGCTCTGGATGCTATACCCCAAAGGGAAACAGCTCCCAGTTTTCTTGGATAGGAAGCTGGATGGGCCGCAGAGCCTACTAATGATAACTGGACACATGAGGAGGACCACGGAACAGGTTTCTGAAACAATTTTCAAGCATATTCTATCAGCACAGATGATCAGGTAGTGATTCCAAAAGTGATCTACAATATTCAGAACAAAATTTCAACATTACTGCTTCAAAATATTCATGGAGATAAATACATCAAAAACTATAATTACAGTACTTCGAGGAAAAGAACCAGAAGCAGAACATGTAATGACTACCAAATACTGGAACAAATTAAGAATGACACAGTTTATCTTATCAAGAAAATAAAGATATGAATGAAAATATCCACATTAGTATCTCGTGCAAAATAAATGAAACTTTCAAACAATCATTATTCTCAAGGTATGAAAGGAAAACAGACCTTGCCTGTTCCATTTTTCCTTACTAACTCACATCAAATAAAAATTTGATTCATGAGATAATTATGTACAAGCAGTTTGGGTAATGCTTGATACCATTCAGTTCGGAACCTTTTGTCACCTTGCCTGCTGCCTAAAAATGTAAAGATTAAAATATACAAAACTATAATTTTGCCTATAATTTTATATGGGTGTGAAACGTGGTCTCTCACATTAAGGGAAGAACACAGACTGAGGTAGCTGAGAACAGGGTGCTAAGGAGAATAAGACTGAAGAAGGATAAATAATAGGAGGCTGGTGAAACTGAAATACGAGGAGCTTTCTAACTTTTAAACCCAGACACAGATGGGAGGATAATGTTGAAACATATTTTAGAGCAACAGAATAGGGGCGTGGACTGGATTCTTCTGGCTCAGGATAGCGGCCAGTGTTGGGCACTGGGAACCATTCATGGGCCTTCGGGTTCCATAAAATGTTGCGAATTTCTCAAGTGGATGAGCAACTGCTGCCTTCTACAGAATGACTTGGCCCCATGGAGTGAGTGAACTGGTCGCTGGGTCAGTTGGTTAGTTCGCTGGTTGGCTGGCCAGTCGGTAGGTCAGTCAGTTCAGTTTGTTGGTTGGTTGATCATTTAGTTATAACTAACACACTATTTATAGCAGTGTGAGAGAAACTGAAAGGAAAATACTGAAAGACTGAATATGATTCAATAAATAATGTAAATTATCAAACCACAGGAAGAAGATACTTAGCAAGGCTTCAATAAAAGGTGTGAAGGTACTGTCTGTGATAATGAAAACGCCCATAATAAAAGATGAGATTACAGCAGTGTTTAACATCTTTCAGTTATACCAAAATTTCAAATCATGACAGTACTCAGAACTTTGTGTAAAAAATGTTAAGCATCAAGCTACTTACCAATTTCATTTCTGATCAGGTCTCTAAGAAGATGAAGATCATTTCCAACAGTGATTACAAAATAGCTGTATTCTTTCTGGTTTATCTCTTGAACAGATTTAAGTGAACGTCTGTGTTTTTCTACCTTACCACCAGCACATTCGATGATATCTGCTAAAACTGATGGGCTAGGTATTACACCTGGCGTTATGTAGAACACTTTACCCTGGTAAATATCAAACACTGAGTCATAAAAGAAGACAATAAAATTTAAAATAATGCCATAATCTTCCTCCAAATTATTCACTATACATAAAAATGAAAAGGGCTTTCCAATGAAATGGAAGGTCACTTCTAAAAAAAAATACCAAAATGGTGTCTCTCCCAAAGTTAAAATATCAATAGTTTTAGAAATAAAACTGTAGCAGTGATTGACCTAGATTTATTATAAACATATTTCTTAAATGCTACTGATTATGAGGTCTGACAATATAGTTTGCAAACTCGCCACCATGTGCTTGATGTGGCAGCAGTGGACAGAAAGTTCAGTATGGTCTGATGACAGCATATAAGCATTTCACAGCTGTGTTGTTGTTGATCAATGGCAGTCTCTTTCTGAGTGACGTCTATTACTGTCTGAGGGTATTTTGGTGTGCTCTCGCAAGAATGTTGGAGCCTGAATTAGAGCAACGAACGAACATTAAATTTCTTGTTAAACTTAGCAAGAGTGGAAGTGAAATAAAAGAGATGTTAGTGAAAGTTTATAGGGATAATGCTATGAAGAAAACAGCAGTTTACAAGTGGCTGACATGTTTTGCTGAGGGAAGAGAAAGTGTTATTGATGAAGAGAGGACGGACAGCAACAAGCAGAACTGAAGAAAACAATGCAAAAGTTTGTCAAATTACATATGAAGATCGTCGGCTGTCTGTCAGGAGTATAGCAGAGCAAGCAAATATGTCTGTTACAACAAGTATTATGATTTTAGACATTATCCATCGTCTTGTCTATTTTTTAAAAAAATCTTGTTTCTTTTTCAAAACACAACGATTCAGAAACTGGATTCTGTCCCCACTCTCAGGTAAAACCATCTCAGTTGGGTCCAATACACAGAGCTAGCCCCTATCTCCGGACCTATGCCAGTTTCAGAAGGGGTTCATAAACCAAGCACAATATAAACCATCTGTGAGAGCTAAGAAAATATTCAACTACTGAGACTCCAAACATATGAGGCCTTGCACCAGAGAAGTATCTCAAATGAAATCATACCTGGAGAGAAGCAATACCCCTTGTGGTGCCAACAGATGACACAAATAGTTACCCACTCCAACTACACTTGACGGCACTGTAGTCTCTTGACTTCTGCTGTGATGACAGGGGTCCAAATGGGAGAGATATCCACACTGGGTTGACTGATCGGATGGTCCAGCAGAGACATGTGGGCTGATTCCTTGTATTTCCTGTATGTGGTGTTGGGTTCGATCTGCAAGACCTTCACTTCATTCCAACAAATTTTGTGGTCTTCCTCGTATGCATGTTGGGATAATTTTGATTTTTCCAGCAAACCCTGTGTCAGGTTATATCTGTGTTCCTTAATGCGTACTTCTAGGGGTCTGCTTGTTTCGCCAATGTAACATCTGCCGCAGTCGCATGGGATGCTATACACACACGGTTTTTTAAAAATAGACAAGACGATGGATAATGTCCAAAAACATAATATTTGTAGCAATATACCATCGTCACAAACTTTTATATCTTATATGTTTGTTATGGCTGCCAAATTTTAATCAAAACTGAAATGTGCTGATGACCCTTAGTGAAAATCCATTTAGCAGGTATCAGTCTGTTATATGCAGATAGATGTATGGACAAACATACTGAAGCCAGAGTGTGCAGTTTTGTTGTGAATATGCTAAAAAGATAAATGCTGTCATATATACATCATTATTTAAACCTTCGTCCCATACAAGTGGAATTCCCATTAAGGTTTGTCTTGGGAAAAGGATTTTTGAACTGTAAATCGAGAAATCTCTTAACTGAGAGGTTATATGAAATTTAAACAGAAAATTATATTTTGGTATTCATATCAAACATCTGCTTTAATATAACAAAAGAACAAAGAAACATAGATTACATAAATCATTAAAAAATAAATAAATACAAATACAGAATGCATCTGTTGAAACAATTCCAGCAAGCCCTTTTCCAGCTAATCCAGGTTCATTCTTTTCTTGGCCTGTGCCCCCACACTTAAATTCTTCACCTATAATTTTGTTTTGACAGCATGATTTTCCTTATATGGATTGAGGGAGTTGAGGATTCTACTTACTTCACTAATCACATCCAGTTTGTCACTCGTCGTCCACATCTTCCTCTTGTTCATCATTACTAATTCAATTTTAAAAATCTCCAAAAATACAGAAATTATGCAAGTACAAGGTGCTAACAGAATTAAATTAAATACAAATTTACCAGGTTTAAAGACAGATTTGTATATAGATGCCACAAACAATATGCAGCATACATTTGTTAACACAGCCTCCAAGAAGATACAAGAGATGCAGCACTGCACAGCTCCTTCCCTCTAGTTCAATGAACACCCATGTGTATTGATTCCTACCTGGCCAGCAAACAATGTGGAATCTGACCTTGAGCAAATAGTGGCATGTGTACACCAGAGGAGGGCAAATTATAATGCCCAGGTTTCATGTAAACACTGAATCACAGTACAGACTTCACGTAGGACTAAATTTTCAGCCGCCAAATGCAGGTAAAACCCTAATCCAAGGAACACCAAAACGGTAATATTTGGATTGCATATATGGAACTTTTGCTGGAACTACAGAAAATGAAAACAAAATGAGGGAAAACCTTAAATTAGGATTCCACTGTAGCAATATATGTAATTAGAAATGGGATTTGAAATTATGTATTTCAAACATTTTGGGATATTATGAGTACTCTTTATAAGGAATGTTTTTACAATTTGTATAAATTCTCATTACATCAAAGAAGCAGTGTATCTTCATAACAATGATGCAACTACACACATGCAAACATATGCAAGGAAAGACTACTATACCTTAAATAATTCACTTCTGCTAGGTTTCTCCAGGACCTTAGCAATTTGGCAGCCAAACGTCTTTTCAAACTCATGATCACTCAAACTGTATAGTTTTTCATCTGGAAGACAACAGCAGTAATTCATTCAATGAATATAAAATAGTTTCACTAGTTTCATAATTGCATTTTCTACAAATTCATTTTTCTGTTATGTACTTGCCTCCTACCTATGTAACAAACAGTATATACTATATACAACAAAATTTAGTAATCACTAATAATAAATTTCAGTAAATAATTCAAGAGTGAGAGTCAAAAAACCAGAAAAGTGATAAAAATTCAATTTAAAGAGAAACGATGAAATAAATTTGACAACCTAAGAGCACATTAAGGAATCCATTAAAAGTTATGTACATGAATGTGAAATTACTTAGAAAAAAGCAGCATGCAGTCTGGAAGAAAAGTTTGGATTTCTAACAAATGGAGAAAAATGTCACCTTGATAATGGTGTTCAATTAAGTTCCACCATCACATAAATGCCATGATTTATGCTGCTTCAGTTCATAATATCCTAGATCCTACTGCTCTTTCTAATATTTTCCCAAGCCCTATTAATGTCCAAATCATCACTGAAGTTTTCCTCAGGCATCTGGGATTTCAACCCACCAATGTTCTCTACTATCGACCTCATTTAGCTTCTATATGAAACCTGTGCACTGCTCATTTACTCACTTACAGTCTTTCCCTAACTTCTGCAGCCACAGGATAGTGGTCAGTATCACAGTCAGCTCAGTCTGCTTGTGAGTTTTCCCATCGGGATTTCTATCAACTGTATACTTTTCAAAGTCTATAAACCACATAATATGGTGGCAACACCAAAATGTCCTAGATTTGTTTCAGTCAACTATTAATATCCAAAAAAACTGACATCAACATTCAATATTACAAATGTATTCATAATATCATTCACTGTTGTTTGCCATTCAGATCACTCTTATTTCATAATTCATAAACACATAAAAATCATTCCAAACTTCCAAGCGAGCAATGTTAGCATTCCCAGCATTGTTCCTACATTTAGTATAATATCTGAATTGCTTGCAGTACAACATAATTTATTCTACTTAGAAGGCAGCTTATGAATTTGTGAGATTCATGGTGCTCACAGATGTGACAATTAAGATTACAGTCTTCCAAGACAAGATGTCTCCATGCAAGGAAACTACAATGCATCATATCCAGAATACTGCACTCTTAATCTTATGAATTTTGATGATATGCTGTGCATATGTTTTCCAATTCTGAGTCACAAATAAAATTCTAGTTGCTTTCAGGTCAATACTACGGACTCCTTTACACTCTGAAAACTTGACTGCTTTCTGCAGCCATCCAATGGAGAAACTAACAATTATACAAGCAAATATACAAAATACTGGGTTACTTCATTGGCAGTAGTAACAAGTCAGTTAATAAACACATCCTGCAACATGCCTGGCATCAATCATGCTAACAACAATTTTAAAAACCTACCTAGAAACTTGTTATGGGCATGACTATCCCTGACCCATGCTTCAGATACAATATACTGGCATGTGGAGAGGCAACACAGAAGCTTGATGGTTCGAACAGCCTGTGACATTACCAGGTGTGTTGCTTCTTTATGTGAGTCCACTACTGCACCACCCAATTGCTTAACTTTCTAGGAAGCAGAATGTCATATTTAAAATTACATTAAGAAGTAACAGCATGCAAAATCAATGGAATAAGTAACTTAACCTCCTAAAGAATGGGACATCTACATTTTGACTTTAAGTGAAACTCTGTTAAGAGGGCCTCATATGTTAACAGCTATGAGAACTGTATTCACACCATCCTGTAACACATCAAAATAAACCTGAAATGTTCTACAGTGATTAGTAGAGCCAGGAATTACATACGTGGTCTGACAATAAAGTCTGCAAATTCATCATGGTAAAAGTGCTACATACCTCATTGCTGAATATCACTGTGGTCACCTTCAAAGTACTCCCCTTGGGAAGCTATGCAGCAATGCCAGTGCCTAGTCCACCCTTCAAAATAATTTTGGAACTGCTTTTGTAAAATGGCCTTCAGAGCTGCCATTACATTACTCCTGATGTCATTAATGTCATCAAAATGCCTTCCTTTCAATATTTCCTTTATCTTTGGGAACAGGAAAAAGTCACTGGGGGACAGATCCAGTGAATAGGGAGGATGTCCCAGAACAGTTATTTGTTTACTAGCGAAAACTCTCACAGAGAGTGCTGTCTGAGCAAGTGAATTTTCATGGGTTGTTGACAAAAGTTTGGGTCATTCCCACCTAACTTTTTCATGCATCCCTTTCAGTACATCCAAATAGTAAACCTGGTATGTCAACATCATCAAACCATACTGAGGTTTCTGTCCACTGCTGCCACAGCAAGCACAAGGTGGTGAGTTCGCGAACTTTATTGTCAGGCCTCATATACAGTAACTGTTCAAATATATGCAGGTATTTATTTTTAAAGAAATGTGAATCCAAATGGGCATAAATCTACTCAGTTCTAAAACTCCTATATCATGTCTCATCCTTTATTTTTCTACTACCAAAACGGCATGAGATAAAACACAGACCTGAACTATCAAATGTCATCTGTACTCTTCAAGAAAAACCTTTTGTACTGATTAAAAGTCTCATACTGCAACATGCTTTAGACACATATCTGAAGAAATCTAACTCTAAACGAATTTCAGTATCTGACAAACAACAAAGAATACTACAGATGTTACAAATGCACTAGTAAACTGCACTTTTCTATAACACATGATTCACTTTGGCCATCACAATATCCACTGTTCCCATATGGTTTGTACAAATTATTTACTTTCTTCATTTAATGCCATGCCTTTCACATGAGCTAGTTTCTTGCTTCAGAACTTTCGTTAGCAACATAGAGTATCGAGAAGTTACAGTGACTGTCTTATTTTTTACGGGTGCCTTAAAGAAAAAGACAAAAGCTACAAAATGTAGCAACCATCGCACAATAAGCCTTATTGCACATACAGCAAAGATAATAGCAAAGTTCCTTAAAAGAAGAATTAAAAGGAAAATAGATGATATACTTGGAGAGGATCAGTTTGGATTTAGAAGAGGAAAAGGAACCAGGGATGCAATAGGGATGATGAGAATTATAGCAGAATGAACTTTGGAGATAGATGAAGAACTGTGTGCTTGCTTTAGACTGGCAGAAGGCATTTGACCGTGTAAATTGGACCAAATTAATGCAGATCCTAAAGGAAACAGGTATCGATTGGCGGGAAAGAAGATTGATTAGTAAATTGTACATGGATCAGAAAGTTAGAGTGCGATTGGACAGAGGGGAGACAAGAAGTGTGAAGATTGGAAGGGGAGTTNCCCAGTCACAATAAAGATAGACCAAAAACTGGAGAATGTGAAATGTTTTAAATATTTGGGTAGCTTGTTAACAGATGATGGAAGGTGTACTTGTGAAATTAAATCTAGGATTGCCATGGCAAACGCTGCATTTAGCAAGAAGAAGAATCTTTTTGCCAGCAAATTGGACTTAAATTTGAGAAAGAAACTAGTGAAATTCTACATTTGGAGCATGGCTTTGTATGGGGCTGAAACTTGGACACTTAGGGCAGTAGATCAGAAACACCTGGAAAGCTTCGGAATGTGGTGTTGGAGAAGGATGGAGAAGATCAGTTGGGCCGATTATGTGAGAAATGAAGAAGTGTTATTTAGAGTCGGTGAGCAGAGGAATATCCTACATGAAATAAGAAAACGGAAGTCTAATTGGATTGCTCATATCTTACGCAGTAACTGCCTTCTAAAAGGTTATTGAAGGAAAGATAGAGGGGTGGATAGAAGAGACCAGAAGACGAGGAAGAAGACGTAAGAAGATGCTGGATAACCTTGGGGACAGAAGAGGATATTCTCATTTGAAGGAGAAAGCTCTAGATCGCATTAAGTGGAGGAACTGTTTTGGAAGAGACTGTGGACCTGGCGTTTGACAGATTACTGATGAATGAATTTCTCAGGGCACTTTTCATACATGCAAAAGAAGCAGCAATATCAGAATCACACAATGCACACTGTGAAATGTAATTGCAGTATAATGAATCTACTGCTGCCATAAACCTATAAGGAACCATTATGTATCCTTGTGTAAGCCTGCCATCTAATTAAACTGCATATAAGGAAACCTTATTTTCATTATCAGACACACTGCAACAGAAACTGAAAACTGCAACTGAAAAACAGAGAGTGATTCTGTGAGAATGAGTGTGTATAAATGAAATGAATATGAAATGTACTAAAATATTGTTAGTGTAAAGAATGGACACAGTGAAGTGACCTATCTTGCAAAAAATCCTGGCATCATGAAAGATGGCCATACTGTATTACACATGCAACTTAATAAATTGATCTAAACTAAAGACTACTGTAGACCATAGGGTTCAAAAGACAACTACCTTAGCTAATTCAGACTGCTTGATAACATAAGAAAATAAAACCATTGGTTTCTTGTCATCTGAAGGTGGATCAAGATTTGTTACTTCCACATTTTCAAGCATATTCTCTTGGTCTGAGTCTCCAGCAGAAGTAGCAGATTTGTCAAGACGAGGTCGTTTGGCTCGGTGTTGAGGTGGCGGGGTTGATTTAATCTTATCGTAAGATTCCTGAGTGATATTTATGGGCATCTTCCATGCAGCTAACATCCCAAGGAAAAGCAAAAAATAAGAACAGAGTGTCAGCATTTTGGATGAATTACACATTAGGATTTTATGTCATCTTTTACTTTGTGCTACAATCTTCTCAGGCAACCAGCCATGTCACTGTTGTGTTAAAAACCAACAGTTCAGACATCTCAATCTCAGTAATGATGATCAATGTTGTGAATGCCCATATGTGACTATTGCATATACCAACC
Source organism: Cryptotermes secundus (assembly GCF_002891405.2). NCBI lineage: Eukaryota > Metazoa > Arthropoda > Insecta > Blattodea > Kalotermitidae > Cryptotermes > Cryptotermes secundus. Next base: position 154,721 of record NW_019720589.1, read on the forward strand.
TGCCAAATCAGCGCCTCACCCTACTAGCACACTATGAAGCAAGAGGGAAGAATCAAATTGTGCAGTCACCCATCCAACTTTAACATATAAGCCAGTCGCTTAACCTGGTGTGCCTGTTGTCAACAGTTTTGTCTTCTTCGCAAAATCCTCCTCCCTGTGTTTGTCTGCTTGAGGTTTTCCTGATATATGTGCCCTGATAACCTGGTGCTGGGATTGGATGTAATGTTACTTCTACTCCCTCCAATATTAGTACACTTCAATGTGCATGGAGCATGAAAATCCCAAGGAAAATGCAGGGAAGGGCATGTTACAAAGAAGACAAAACAAGTGACAATAAGAACACCAAGTTAAGCAACAACATGATAAGTCAGAGTGAGATGGGTGAATGCGCCATCTAATTCTGACCTCCTGCTGCATAAGATATTAACATGATGAGGCACTGATTCAACACATTGGTATACATATCAGCAGCATATGGTCATTCAACATACTGACCCTGATGATGGAGGATGGAGAAGATACCTGAAACATTGGTTTATAACTCAACACTGACACTGACAAGATTTTAACATATTTATTTACTGTGAAACCTTCAAATCTTACACGAATTGTAGTTGCTTTTTTAATGTATCACTTTACAATCCTTGTACCAAATCATTTATATTCTAAAGAAATTTTAAGTGAAGATATTTGAAGAGACCTATCTGCTGTGTGATGCAATGTAGTCTGGTGAAAATTTACCAATGTTTGGAGGAATATTCTGCCCATCTTCAGGTCAGAGTAAGCTGAGCAAGCAACAAGCAGGCAGGTAGCAGACTACATGGAATCACATCCCAGAAGATAATTCTCTTCATAGTCACTATTCTGAACACCTCAAATTCAACAAAGTTATATTTGTCAGCCACTCGTAACATTCTTATGTAGCACAGACTGTCAAACTGTAACAGTTTCTTTACTAGCACATCAGTCAACTCACCCATGAGGTGTGGAATCAGGGCATACTCAATACGAAATGGATTGCCCAAATTAAACTGCTGGAACTTTGGCATATCTGGCTGCTGAATGCAAGAGTAGTGTCCAAACAAGATTTCATTCAGCCACTGGACATTCACAACTGGCCTGTTCCATTCACGTGCCTTTTTGTACTTCGCACCTTCAAGCCTAGGATGTAATCATGAACCTTTAACTGTTTTCCATGACAGAGTTTGCTGATGATGTGTAAGTGTTTCAAATACAGAAGGCAAACATACATAAAATTATGTCAGTAAAGAAAGAGTAACTATCAAAGTACCCCGTTTTGGCCAGTCAGGCATTTAAACTCCACTAGTGGAAGTGCGCGCGCACACCACTAGTAGAAGCGCATGCACAGTCCTAAATATTTATTTTTAAATGTAGTAATTAACAGATCGACTTGAGTAAAACCCTAACAGTGGAATTAAAATGATACCTAAGTGACCAACAACAAAAAGAGTATACGTATGAGTTATGCCCAAACTTATCCATGAGCCAGTACTTTTATTGCAGATTCTGCAGATTAACGTGTTAAAAATATATGGTAAAATTGGATATACATACCTTTTTTGTTGTTATCTGCTTGATGTATATCTAGGCTGAAATGAAACTACAGTATTCGATTTCACTATGAACCCACAGAAAACAGATCGCACTCTGTATCTCAGCCACAATGCAACTGTCTGTTCACGACCCTAGAAAGGGCAATAATCGCTTACAGCTATAACAGAAGGTCTTGGCACTGAAGAAGGCACCCCTCTAGCTATTTCGTGAATAGCCATGCTTTCATTCTTCTGTCCTTTAGTCAAAAGATTTGAAAACCTGAAGAGTGTAAGCAATGCTAGCAGAAGACCAAATGATTTTATTGCTTCCATCTGTTTTATGACTTCTAAAATTTGTCAAGTGTTACAAACAGAAACGAATTTATAATGCAGAATAACTCTGTGAAGAACTTGGAAACCAATTTTGCAGTACGCATCAAAATTGAAAGAAAAAAATTGAAAATAGAATACAACTTTTTGTATACAATTTTTCAAATCTTCCGTTGTAATATGCGACACTATGTTCTTTGCTGATATAAACAAAGTTAATTCCATCCATTTATCATAAAAATTGGTTAGACAGTATTTTTAAACACAATGCTTAAATTTGTTTAAGCGCCCTAACAGGAATGGACATTTAAACGCAGAGTAGCAACATGCATTTAAATGCGCACCAGCAGCGGGCATTTAAATAAACTCCGGCCAGCTCAAGCTTACCATCATTTCAAAAGCCTGGCATTTAAAGGTTAATAACTTTCGGACTGACAGATTTAATGAAATTCAGGAAAAACACCATGCAACTAGAGGCCACTCTACTTTCACATTTTTTTAATTTTGCAGCATCAACAGTAACAATATGGTGAACATGCGAACTTCAGAAATGGATGCAGCACTAAACCTCTACACATACAGTGTTTTTTTAATGAAATCAATACGTTCACGGCTCTGCGCCTCACAGAAACTGCACTGCCAGCTACAAAGCGTACAAGAATTTTGCTGATGACTCAGCATGTCGATAACATTTGGAATGAAGGGAAGTTCTTACCTTCGTTCACAAATCACAGGAGGTGTTGAAAAAGCTGTCCCTCTAAACACGAACATTCCTCACACCAGCAGAAGAGGTTTTGATTTACCTTCTGATGATGCTCTGCAGGAATATTTTAAATTTCCCTATGAATATCTTCTTTCAGTTCAGTTCTTCCATTCGAGGGCTATTGCTATAAACTCTGTCCTTCACATACCCCAGAAGAAACAATCACAAGGTGAACGTGCTAGCCAAATACCACTGCTGATAATTCTGTCCCCAAGCACATTGGACAAAGCCTGCACAGACACGTGCAGTTTGGGCAGTAGCTGAGTCTTACTGAAACCAGCTACAGACTCTTCCTTCTCCTGTTAACTCTGGAAAGACCTGCCCGAGAATAACCCGTACATAATTTGGTATCCTTGCACTAGTTTGACACTCCAGTCTCTTGAGCTAGATATTTCAGTGATTTTCTAGGTGTATGTTCAAGAGCGGCCCCTATGTCATCCAACTTCTCCTCAGTAAGCACTTCATGCTTATGTTTTGTTTTCTTGTTTATTAAGAGTCCCATTGTTCTAAGTTTACTCACCAAATTATGAATTGTTTGTCTGATGGGAACTCTTTCATCATGAAATTTATGAAATTTATTTCCAGCAGATCTGTATTTCACATAGGTGTCATACAGAAATATGCGTTGCTCATAAGTACAGTGAACCATGTCATACCACACTGTTGACTAACCATTAACCAGGAACAAATGGCTCATAGCGCTGATAACTACCACCTACTGGTCGCAAACTCCCATAAATGAACCGCACTGCCCACTGTTAACATAATAATGCATAGAGGTCTACAAGTTAATTATTTTCCTTCAATATAAATGTTATCGGCCATCAAGCACGCTGAGTTATCGCCAAAAATTGTGTGCGCTTCACAGCTGGTGATGTACCAGTAGCAGTGAAGTGCAGAGCCATGAACAAGTCTAGTTACTAAAAATGTTCCCTGTATGTGTGGTAAAAGAGCTTTGAAAAATATGCAACTTTTGTTGTTCTCTTTCTGTACAATGTAAAGCAACAAGGTGACCACAGAAAATGTACCTAAGCTTTGGGTTTGATAGCAGTAACTTCAAGAACCATCTGGAGAGATTATTAAAATGATAGGCTCCAATGATGAAATCGTGTGAACATAAAGATAAACCTTTGGGTTCCATAACAAATTCTTCACAAACTGAGTAACTATAAACTTCTCAAGGACTCTACTACACCAAATGAGTTAACTGCAATATAAATACCCAGTAATAAATTTCTTCACAGCCTATCTAGCTATTCTACACCACACAACTTGCCAATGAAGGAACATTATGCACTTATTACAAGACTATTCCACACCAAATACGTAAAGTCACTCACCTGCGACAAACCAGTATATAGTTATGTTTTGTGAAATAGTTGGTACATTTTGCTCCAGTTGCTTCAATCATGAACCGAACTCGAGCCCTTTCCTCTCCTTCAAAGCCAGAGAATGAAATGATGTGGTTCTTACAGGGCTTATCATCGCTACAAAGGAAATAGAAATGTGGCAAAACTTTTTGTTATATGAGATGAAGAACAAGGAACTAAGGAACCATAAAATTTTAAATGAACATACTCTGAAGAACTGGAACCATACACATTGACTATAAACATGCCAATGCCATAAAGATCCTAATATAATGTTCAATTATATACAAGTGGGGCATGTGGTAGCATAGTTGGTTAGGCACTATGCTACAAACCAGAAGGTAGTGGGTTTGATTCCCGAAGAGGTAATTGGATTACCAATTGACCTAATCTTCCAACCATACTATGGCCCCAGGGTCGATTCAGCCTCTAATAGAAATGAGACCAACAATCTTCCAGGGGATAGAGTGGCCAGTGCATAAGGCTGACAACCTGACTGCCACCTATGAGCCAATCGTCTAGGAGTCTCAACATCAAACAACCCCATGGGTCTTCAGACCTTGTTAAAGGGATGGCTTTACTTTTCTTTTTATATATAACTGCAATTTAATAGATCAGACCAAGCCCCATTACACATGTAATACATACATGGTCTGACAATAAAGTTCGCGAACTCATCGATGTAAAAATGCTGCATACCTCGCCACTAAATATCACTGTGGTTGCCTTCAAAGTACTCCCCTTGGGAAGCCATGCACTGATGCCAGAGCCTAGTCCGCCATTCAAAACAATTTTGGAAATGCTTTTGGGAATGGCCTTCAGAGCTGCCATCATAATAATCCTGACATCATTAATGGCATCAAAATGCCTTCCTTTCAATACTACATTTATCTTCGGGAACAGATAAAAGTCAGTGGGAGCTAGACCCTATGAATAGGGAGGGTGTTCTAGCACAGTTATTTATTTACTAGCTAAAAACTCCCTTGCAAACAGTGCCGTGTGAGCAACTGCACTGTCATGATGTCAAGATCTTCAGTTAAGATTTTCCTGTTTCTCTCTCAATGTCCGCTTGCTCTGCTATGCTCCTGACAGTCAGTTGATTTTCAGGCACAATTTGATGAACTTATGCAATCTTTTCTTCAGTTCTGCTTGTTGTTGGCTATCCTGATATCTCTTTGTCAGTGACACTTTCTCTTCCGTCAGCAAAACGTGTCACCCACTTGCAACCCGCTGTTTTCTTCACAGCATTATCAGATAATAATAGATGCCACTCAGAAAGAGCCTGCCATAGATCAACAACAACATACATGTTAAACACTGATATGCCAGCGTCATCAAAACATACTGAGGTTTCTGTCCACTGCTGCCATGGCAAGCACACAGTGGGAAGTTCGCGAATTTTATTGTCATACCTTGTATGTCATTCATGCCTGCTGAGGGCTCTTAGCATGCTTGTATGAGTAAATGTGTAATTCATCAGAAACTAATTTAGTTGTTACATTAATTATTGTGGTAGTTACCTACATGACATTTTCATTTAAATTAAAACTTATGGCATTTATTAGAGACAATATTCAAATTCTGTAGATTTTCTAAGTGAATATCACACCTACCATGAAAAAAGTCTAGGTCATACCTCCACATATGTACTATTCTGTCCAAAAAGTATCTGACCTTGAGCTGGGAAAACAAAATGGTTACAATACCTAATCCCCTTCAAAGTACGCCCCTTGTGACTCCACACACTTAGCCCAGCAGTCCTTCCATTGCTGGAAGCAATTCTGGAAGGCTTCTTTTGGAATGGCATGCAGCTGCACCATCGCATTCTGTATGACGTCCTCGCAGCCGTCAAAACGGGAGCCTTTTAGCAGTGTCTTCAATCTCAGGAAGAGCCAGAAATAACAAGGAGCCATGTCAGGGGAGTAGAGAGCCTAGCGAACCTGCAGAATGCCGTGTGTGGCCAGGAAACCCTGGATCAGGTGTGATGAATGAGCTGGGGCATTGTCATGATGCAGCTGTCAGTTGTGTGCATCCTACAACTCCGGTCTCTTGCGCCGAACTGCATCACGAAGATGGCAGAGGGCTTCTTGGTAGTACTCCTTATTGACAGTTTGGCCTAGTGGGGCATATTAATTATGCACAACACCCCGGTAATCGAAAAAAAAAAACAGTCAGTATCACCTTCACATTGCTCCGAACCTGTTGTGCTCTTTTGGACCTCGGGGATGTTGGATGCTTCCATCATGACGCCCGGACCTTGTCATATCCATACATCCACGACTCGTCACCAGTGATTAGTCTTCAAGAACTCAGGATCCCTGTTAGCACACTACAGCATGTCCTGCACGACCTCAAGGCGGAGTTGTTGCTGCTCCGGCGAAAGCAGCTTGGGCACAAATTTTGCCGCCACTCTTTGCATGCCCAAATCCTCAGTTAAAACTGTGTTTGCAGAACCTCTGCTGATCCCAACCTCATCAGCAACTTCCCAGGTGGTCAAACAACAGTCATCCATTTTCACATAGTGGGGAGTGGAGTCAAGCTGGATCCACTAGGCATGACGGCCACTGATTGGCCTATTGTACCTGGCCCAGGTTATTACGATGATGGAGAATTTTTGGTGGAATGAAGATTGGCAGGGGAAACCGAAGTACTCAGAGAAAACCTACCCCAATGCCACTTTATCCACCACAAATCCCACTTGACCAGACCCAGATTGGAACTCAGGCCGCCACGGCGGGAAGCCAGCGACCAACCACTTGAGTTATGGCACGACCTATGGTCCTCCATGATTAGTGTCCACACTTTTTCAATGACACCAGCATTTTGGCTCATTAACAGTCTCCCGGAATGCTGGTAACTGTCCGCTGACATACGACCATCTTTAAAGCAGTTGAACCACTCTTTAATTTGAGTGTCCCCCATTACATCATCACCAAAAAACCTGCTGAATTTTGCAGATTGTTTCCACTTGGGTATCCCCAAGTTTCTGACAAAACTTGATGTAATATCGCTTCTCCAAGCATTCTGTCATCTTGAGCAAAACGAGAACACGACGAACACATATTATACCACTTCACTATCTGGCAGCCACAGACGTATCCAGCGGTGTTGTGAGTCAACAAAAAATCACGCATGCACCTGAAAGTCCCTTCTACCACTACGTTCAGTTTCCCCACCCCTTTGGCCATTACTTACAGCGGCAAAAAATTAAGTCGGATACTTTTTGAACAGCGGTGTATTACTTCCAGTCAAGGATCAGTTAATTCACTCATGAAATTTGATAAAATCTCATACAAACCAGAAATCGACATTTGGGCCAATAAATATTATTGTATACTATCAGAGCATAAATATTTAGCAGCACTAATAAAAATGCCTACCAGTGAACCCAATAATGAACCATTTTAATCAAATTCATGCTAATGAAACCTATTTCTTGCATATTCACTTTCATATTATTCTCCCATTAACACTTCATTTTTCAAAGAAGATCCTATCCAAGAGGTTTCCCCATCTAAATTTGTGTGTGTTTCTGGCTTTTCCTCAAGCTACCACATATGTCTGACCTACTGCAACCTCTTTGATCTAATGTATATAATAACACCACAAGTTCAGAATAAACTATGAAGAAATATTGCTGTACCCACATCATTACTTAAACCCTAGTGCCATACTGTACTATACCATTACTACTAATGGCTCTACAGCCCAGTTTGGGCCCTGACTGCTTCTTTCAGTTTCTTAATCTTATTCACAGTAAGTAGGACTCCCTGGACAGAGGATCAGCCCATCACAAGGCCCCTATCTATACAGGACAGCATAAACACAAAACAAACACAGACAGATATCCATACCTTAAGCAGGACTAGAACCCATGATCCCAGTGTTTGAGTGGGCAAGGACATTTCATGCCTCAGATTGCATGGCCACAAATCATAATTATGGGATGGAATTACAGTTAAAAAAAAGTAAAGCTGTCCCTATAACAGGCCATGGAGGCCCACAGGTTTGTGAGACGTCGAGGTTCCCATATCTTCTAGACACAGATGCCAGTAAAGTTGTCAGTCTTATGCGCCGGCGGCAATTTACCCTCAAGAATATTCCTGGTACTCATTTCTGTTAGAGGCTGAGTCGATCCCAGGGCCATAGTGCAGCATGAAGGATGAGGTCAATTGAAAAGATCCACCTCATCGCGATTCAATCCCACGACCTTCCAGCTTGTAGCATAGTGCCTCAAGGAATTACAGTAACACATTTCAAATATTATAAATATAAGGTCATTTTTACAAATTCTCTAAATTCTCATAATATTAAGTTTCCACTGTATATCTCAGCCACCATTATGCATGACCTTGTTTCTGTTCCTGATTTTATCTGCACAGATTCCTATACTAAATTCTGTATTACAGAGTAAAAAAATCAATGACATTCTTCATGACACATTTTCTCCCGCAGTATTATCATTATACACAAATACTTGATTTAGACCATTCAGTACCACCCTGTGTTCATTCTCTCGTATTTACATTCTCATTCTACTGCAGAATTAATGTATTTGTAGGTACCTGAAAGGTGTAGGAAAGTGAAGTGCCTGCCATGGTGGAAGCACCTGTTGCTTCAGGACTACGTCATTCAGCCAGTATGCTGTCACACAGCGCTTTCCTTCTCTGAGTGCCTACATGACAGAATGTTTCACTGGATATTCAATATCAGTTAAGACTGAGTAACAAGCACAATATACAAAGGCTATTCAGAAAGTAAACTCTGGTGACCTGTTAACGAAACAAGCAATGAGGAAAAAAGTGTTATGATATACAAAAATACGTACCTGCAGAGTGTGCAGCATTGTGAAAGTCCTGCAACAAGCTATAGATACACATAAAAAGTATTCAATAAATTCAATATGCAAACGAAAACCTGCGTCTTGTCACTAACACATAAGACCTGGTGTCAGAAGTGGGATAGAATTGATTTGTTCAGATTGAATTGTTGGACTCCATTAGATTTTAAGTTACATCATTACACTACAAGAATGGAGAAAATTACAGAATGCCTGCTGGGTGAAATAAGAATCATTCAAAAGGTGATGAAGGCTAGCCAAAAAAACAAAGATGGAAGACAGCCAAGATGGAGGGCAATAAAGAAAAATGAAGGTCAATCAAGAAAAAATGGAAATCAAGATGGACTATGCCATTCATGAGAGGATGGTTGCCACAGTGAAGTCCAGCCAGGAAAAAAACTGAGCCAAGATGAATGCTTTCCAAGATGACATGAGCGCCACAATTCAGTCCATTCAGTCCAAATTAAAAGAGATCATCAACAAGCTGGTTTTGGGCATCCTGGTATCTATTGACCAATGGACCCAAAGCCTCTGCCAGGAACTAAGTAGCAAGATAGAAAAAGGTTCTCCATGAGGAACTCAACACTAAGATTGAAGAAATGCAGCTGAACTTACAAGCGGTGACAACATCCCTTGATATGCGAACCCAGAGCATTTGTAAAGAATTCAACATGCAGATCCAAGGGACACTTTACTACATTCAGGAAGTCAAGTGTTGGAAGAAGTCCTGTTTGTGGGTAAACAAGGATGGGTGTGGTACAGAGGACCTCCTTTAATAGCTAGAAGGTGGCTTCTACTTCTGAGAACTACTGACAGGCCTGCTTCTCCTCTGTGAGTTTGGTCAGTAGCTTCACAGTGCCTGAAAACCCCAAGATAAACCTCTTTTATTATGTACATACACCCGGGAAACTCTTTGGTTTGCACTTGTTTCTCTGTATGGTCGGTCTTCAGTTTCTCGGAGACTGTGGTTACTTCCCCTGGCAACCACACTTCCTTCCGAAAGCTGGTACTTTTCCATGCTGAGCTTTAGGTGGGCCTCTCAAAACCACTGGAATATCTTCTGGAAGTTGTGCAGTTGTTCCCACAATGTGTGGCCACTCATGATCATGACAAACAGGTGTGAAGAAAGGGGGCAGGAGTGGGGATGCCAGCAGTCACTCATTTTGCAAATGACAGTCAGTCATCTCTCCTCATCGACTTCCATTTGTTCCTCAAATATCAGTCATTTCTCTCATTTATTTCTCAAGCATCTGTAGTCTCCTCCCACGTGTCGGTCATCTTCATCATCGAATTCATGAAGGCAGTCTTCTCAAAAGTGACCTGTGCTCCTACAGCAGCAGCACATAAGCTGTTGGTACCACCTACATTCAGTGTGGGGGGAGGGAGCGACCCCTGAGAAGAATGTTCTGGCAGTTGTCTTCCAGGGCATGATGGGCAACCTGGCTGCTGTCTTCATTGCCTCCAACTCTACGCCCCGTCTGAGGGTCGTGCTGAGCGTTCTCTCACCTCACAGTAGTACAGTCAACTCTCGATTATCCGGGCTAATGGTGGGGATGGAAGTCACGGTTAATCGAAAACCCGGTTAAGCCAAATTTTATTATACGGGCTGGACGACTGTGAAGGGTCGGAGTTCGAGTCCCGGTAGGGTCAAGAATTTTAACTTCTCCAAATCGTCCAGACCGGCTCTGGGGTCCATCCAACCTCCTATCCAATGGGTACCGGGGGCTCTTTCCCCGGGGGTAAAGCGGCCGGGGCGTGAAGCTGACCACTCACCTCCAACTAGTGCCGAGGTCAAGAAAATTTGGATCTATACATCCACTCCCCCACACGCCTTAATGGCGTAGGGCTTAATTCGTTGAGCAGAGGAACAACTTTACCTTTTACCTTTTAATACCTTCATAATACTATAGACCTACCTGTATTTAAATTTATTCATCCTCATTTCTATGTCATCTCATGGCCTATTTAATACTTTCTTTACATTACACTCAGTATGAATTAGTTATTTCAATCACTGTTCAACAACATCCAGCACTTTTTACGGTCACACTTAACACTTAAAATAATTTAATACTGTCTTTTGCTTTTTCGCGGCATTTTCCTTTTTACGGATATCCGTACGAAGCCTACGTAATATTAGCTTGTCACTTAATAAACTGTCCTCTTCACTCTCAAGATAGTCTAGTAAGGATTCCAAATGATTAAGCGCAGCACCATGTGATACTTTCTTACTGGCAACACTGTCCACCTCTTCCTCATTCTCACTTTCTTCCCGCTCTTCTGGCTGCACCCCCATTGAAGTTACGATTTCGTCACTGCTTAACATTTCGAAGCCCGGTTCACACGAGTCACAGTTAAACCACTCTCTTATATTTTCCTCGTTGACTTCTTCACCACCATGAACTTGGTTAGCCACTTTTGTCAATTTTATGGCTATCTCATTTTCACTGAATCCAGTGAATCCATGGATTTCGTCATCTTCATTAGTGATGAAAGGCATCAGTTTCTTCCATGAATTTTTCAATACAGATGGCTTTACTGTATCCCACGCTGTTGAAATCTCGTATATGGCATCTAATACTGAAAAGGACTTCCAGAAACACGTCAGATCATTGCCTTCATCGATGTACTTTTGTAGCAAATTTGATCTGTAGATTCTCTTCATACTTGAGATAACTCCTTGATCCATTGGTTGGATAAGTGCGGTAACATTAGCGGGAAAATATTTCACAAAAATATTTCCATCATCTGACCTCAGGAGACTTTCGTTAGGATGTGAGGGCGCATTGTCAATGAGGAGCACAGCTTTCTCAGGTAGGCCTTGGGATTTTAGATGGTCACGAACTTGAGGCACGAATTTAAAATCAAACCATTCTTTAAATATCGCTCTATTCATCCAAGCTACTTTCTGGTTAAAATAATGGATAGGCAGACTTGAAGCTACTGTTCCTTTAAAAGAGCGTGGTCTTTTCGCTTTGCCGATAACTACTGGTATTAGTTTGTGTGTTCCTGATGCATTAGAACAGCACAAGACTGTCAATCTCTCCTTACTGGATTTGTGACCTGGAGCCTGTCTTTCATTTTGAAATGCCAATGTTCTGGTTGGCAAGCATTTCCAATAAAGACCCGTTTCATCGGCATTATAGATTTGTTCTGGCAGCAGATTTTCACTTTTCACAAAACTATCAAAATTGGTGCAAAATTGATCTGATGCTGACAAGTCCCCTGACAATTTCTCACCTTGAATACTGATTTCTCGTATTCCATGACGCTGCTTGAAACGTGTTAGCCAACCGGAAGAAGCGTCAAAACTCCCTTCTAGTTCAAGTGCTTCGAAAAAATATTTAGCTTGTTTAGCACAAACTGGTCCTGTTATTGTTGTTCCCTGTGCCCTTAGTTGATTAAACCAGGTCAGCATCGCTTTGTCGAGATCATCGTATGTTGATTTCTTCATGGTTTTTCTCTTCTTCATTCCGCTTGAATTAGAAGACGAAGCAAAGGAAATTAACTCATTCTTTTGTTTTTTCAAATCACGAACAGTTTGTTCTCCAATACCGTATTGCATTGCTAATTGTTTAACTACAGCTCCTTTTTCCAGCTGATTGATAATTTCAAGTTTCTGTTGAATACTTAACACAACACGCTTCCTTTTAAACCCCGACATTTTGCTAACGCACTTGAAGATCTATATTAAGAAACTGATACTTACTTTCACAATGCACTCTCACACTGAGATGGTACCGTTAAATAACCTGGGGCGGTGTATTTGTCCTTGAAACTTTCCAAAAATTCTTGCATTCTTTCACCCCCACCCTAGAACATTGTGTTCGCATAACGGGACGAAATAATGCAGAGCTCGGTTCACACTAGTGCGAAAATAGTGTTAAACTCACCATGTGAAACAAAAGTGAATGAATATTAAACAACATATAAACTTAAAAAAAAAAGCCCCGGTTAAGCCGCAAACCGGTTAATCCGCCCCCGGATAATCGAGAGTTGACTGTAGTTGCTATTTTATGCCTTGGTCTCTTATCCTGTCAAAAAATTCCTTGCCTGCTTCCTGCAGACATTTTTTTTTCTTTGGCACTACAGCCCCAGTGGGCCTAGGCCTACCTCCATGAACTTCTCCGTTCACTTTGGTTTTTCTAGATCTTACACATACGGTAGGACTCCTTGGGCGAGTGATCAGCTCGTCGCAAGGCCTCTACCTGTAGACAAACACAGAAAAACGCACACACACAAACTAAACATCCATGCCCTGAGGAGGATTCGAACCCACGATCCCGGCTTCCGAGCGAGCGAAGACAGTGCATGCCTTAGACCGCTCGGCTACCGTGACCAGCCCCCTGCAGACATGGTCCTCATGTATTCCAGGAAGGGTGCAGTGAGTCAACTGTTCACTGGCAGTGGCAAACGATCACAAGGACTCACCAGAGACTTGGGTACTTGTTTTCAGCTGACAGCAGTACTCTGCAACCAGGTGGTGGTCACCCACAGCAGTCTTCAATTGCACCAGTAGTCTTCTCATATGTTGCTCCTGTACAGACACCATGTAGAACTTTGGCAGCCCAGCCCTCCAGAATGGCACGCAGGTATGTGGATTCTTTTTGTGTCGTAGCCAGTTGTACTGTGCCACAACCTCAAAGCAACACTGAAACATGCTGACCCATTGAATTTGGGTGGCTTGACTCCACCTACATCAGTTCATGTACTGTTGATAGGTCCATGCTTAGCTCAGGTATCAACATCTGCTAATCTGGTCTCAGGTCCATGCTGCATGGTTTCTATGAGGGTCTTCGTGTTTTGTATGTCGATTCCTGTCTCTTGGATCTCCACGATGTATTCCTTGCAGAGGTTCTTAGTCCACGTATCAAAGGATGTCATCTCTGCTTATAAGCCCAGCTGCATTTCTTCCACCTTCATAACAAGTTCCTCACTGAGCTCTGGATCAATTGATCAACAGATGCCAGGTCATTCTCCAACCAATTTTTGATGGTCTCTTCTAGCTCAGACCAGATGGAGCTTATTGTGGCTTCCATCTTTTCTTGGAAAAGATGGACAGTGTCCATCCTGGCTTCCATCTTCTCTTGATTTATCTTTTGATTGGTCTCCATATTGGCACCTAAATTTTCTTGACTGGCCTCCATCTTCCTTTTGTTGGCATTTATTATGGTCACCATGTGATCTTGGGCAGTGAACTCGCTGCTCAACTGATCCATGCCATCCTTAATGAACTGCCACAATGGGTTCATCTTGAGAATCTACCAACTCATTAACTCAAACCAATCCAGTCAGTCAATTCTATCATACCTCTGACACCAGTCAGAAGTCATGTCACGATATAATGTATTCAAAAAAAATATATGGTTAAAGATAACAAACTCATAGTCCTAGTTACCCGCTGGAATGTTGCAGACTTTTGTGTCTCACTTAGAACATGTGTCACTCGGGGCCCATATACTGTCTCAACCTCACCACCACTGGAGGCAATGATACGCTGCCACATCATAACTTCTTCGGGCATACTAGAATCATAATCCACGATCATGAAGATGCAACCCAACAGGAAAAGGTCTGGCGGCACTGTAAAACAGAAATACACAAATAATCCACAACAAAGGCAAATTTTATTATCCATATTGTGTTCATATACATTTCCTGTTCTCTGCAAAAAGTGAACAATGCAAATGAATAATGAGAAAACTGTGTTTGTATGTTTGTCTACTATTATGCTTCATCTCCAAAACTACCTGCAGATTTTGCTGGAATTTGTAATTGTGAAGTGACACTAAAAGTTGTAAGGTGAAATTATATTTTATATGTATCAGTCAAATGAAACCAAGGAAATGCACAACAAATGCTACCAAACTTCTCAAAAACACACCACTGCATATAAAACTGGTGACATAAAACTTATATATCACTAACCCTTTCACTGTCAGAAAATAAGAATTTATAATATTTCCATATCATAGCAGAGCACTAGGGCTTAAAATGACTTAATGCAGGTACAGGAATACTTATTGTTTTACAGTATCTCAGAAATCAATCTGTACTGTCTTCCTATTTCACTCTTTGACAAACTGCCGACTTCTCACTTCAGGCTTTACATTCAAGTCTAAGCATTTCAGTCCTTTTGCCACAATTAGGGTTGAACACTTCTTCGTTTAACGAACTTGCAACATAACCAAAATAAACATTTCAACTCCCATCATTAGCTATGCAACATGATATATGATGAAGCAAGCTACTGGACTGAAGAGAAATTCAAATGATGTCTGGTAATGGATATGTGGGAACTGCCCACATTCAAGCAAGTGTGACAACGCAAGCATCATTGCTTAGCAACAACGAGTAAACAACGGTTGCTAGGCAAAAGCGAGTAAACAACTGTTACGTAATAGGTACTGCTGTTGCCAGATACCATGTTTACAAGTTCCCTAGCAACCGCTGTTTACTCGCTTTTGCCTAGCAACCGTTGTTTACTCGTTGTTGCTAAGCAATGACGCTTGCGTTGTCACACTTGCTTGAATGTGGGTAGTTCCCACAGATATTTGTCAATGGCTTGGGGAGAATTCACGGCATCAAACTGGACTGTGGTCCTAAAAACTCTGTCCCCTACTGTGACACTATAACATTTTGAGGAGTCGGTCATTATTTTCGACTGTGTATTACAGTAGCTCTGCACATGCACACTACATGCATCTGTCCACCTCAAGATTGAGAAAATTCTGTATTAAGATGCATAGCATTCAGTTTCTCCTCCCCTAGATAAAGATGAAGCCAAGGGGGAGGGTTACCAGCACCTTTACAGACTGCCTACTATACAATGCAGGAAGCAAAATTGTAAGTGCAGTCAGTGCAGAAGATTATGAAAAAGGATAACAGCTCTTTGTGAATTTCTTACCATAACAAAAGTGCATCAGAAAGTCCTCATTACATTCAAGACTTTTCTGTATAAATAACATTAAGAAACTGAAGGTGCTGATGATTTTTTGTCATCATGAAAATCTCATTACAAGCCATATTCATTCTATCGTGGTTACATTGTAAGTCAGTTAATTGCATGTCAGTTAGTAACACCAGATTTTCAGAATTCTTTCATCACTGCACAGTTCCATCCTAGTAGAAATAAATACATATAAATTTTCAACATTAGCACTCAATTCATATAAGACAGTGTTTTTGAATTAATTCTTTTGCTGCTGAATTTCTCATTCTGCATATCTGGCTGAATGCACTTCATGGTTTTCAGCAAAGGAAAATATGTTCTGCTGATAACAGGTACATGACTGCATAATTTTCATTTGAACTTTTTTTTAAAACACAGCATATATTTAATGAAACTGAATGAATTACTGCTACATACCAACTGCTGCACTACAGTATAAATAAAGCACTAACGGTGTGTCAATATTACTGGCTAATCAAAACTCTCAGGCGGCATTGTTGTATATGGTGACCCCGGGTATAGATTGTTGTATAAGGTATGGTGATGCTTACTATAAACTGTTGTATATGTTAATATCTGTGTGGTATATGGAGATACATAGTATGTAATGAACAGTTTTATAACTGTTTTATAAGGTAATTGATATAATATGTTATATGGTATATTGTAGGAAAAGACTGTACCTTATGGATACATAATATGAGGAAACAACTGTACCAACACAAAGTATCAAGAGATTAACTTCAGGAAGGATCAAAAGATTAGAGTTTGGTGCTTCACCTGTGCTGTCACAAGAAAAAATGCTTGCTTTTATCTAAGAACAAAACAGCTGTGGACCCTCCAAAAACTCATGAGGATGATGCAACGAATGACACTACCATTACTTCAGAAGGGTAACGCTCTACCTGGACTAGATATATACCCCACCCGGGCGTCACCGAGACACTTTTTGTATATCGACGCTGCCTGAGTGTCCAAAAAGTGGAGCAGAGCTGTCTGATACCAGGAGTATGCAGGCCCCTTGCATGACAGAACCTTCTCAAATCCTGAATAAATGGTCTAATCACCATGTCCCTGTAGCATTCTTGGGGATGATAAGAGCATTGCCTTCCTCATCCTCAATGGAATAGAGGCCTAATATACTGTGTGCTGAGATGGCACACCATATTGTCACACGTGTACTATGTAGCGGTTTCTGGACGATAACGTGTGACCGCTCAAAACCAAGGAAGCAAGTTGTCTGGTGACCACTTCCATATGAGCGGAAATAATACTCAACTATGAATACTTTTTCCTAAGTCGAGACCCATTTCCAACAACTGCAAAACACAACTTCCTTTTCACTACTGGGAACACGTGAGGCTGGAGCTATGCCCTGTCAACAAATGCACATGCATGTTCGAGATGCGCAAATTTTAATCACTGCATATTTTGGTGCATACTGTATTTGTTGAATACAATCATCTGTCAGAACACACAGTACTCACATTTCAAGTTGGGGTTATGCCCATAAAACTGAGCTCTTGGTTGCTGCTGGACCTGCCCCACACTCTGTGCTGATTTAGCTAATGCTGCAGCCACCCTAGCAGCTGTTGCAGCAGTCTGATTGTAGGGAGACTTGGCCACAGCTGCTCCTACACCAGGTGCCCCTACCACAACGCCTACTGGTGGTGACTGTTGCTGCAAGACTCCTCCACCACCATGGGGTGCCCCTGAATTAGCTACCACCATGCCAGGAGGGCGAACTGGAGAGCTTCCACCACTGGCAGCACCCGTGGCATTTGTTATGTTGCCCAGTGTACGCCTTTGTTGCTATGGAAATAAAAATGGAAGAAATGTATATTCCATCCATCAAGAAATAAAATAAGACAACTTTCTGGAAAATAAAACAAACTGCACAATTACAGCAATAATTTTACAATATGAACTAATATATTAAAAACTTCATTAGGAAAAAACAGAAAACTAAATGTGTTACAATTTTCATAATTCACTGGTCTTAAGAATACAGTCTTCTGGGATCTGACACCATGTAGTATGGTATACCAATATTTCAGAGGAACCTGCTGCCTCCATCTTCATGGCTCACTTCTTCTGCCCTAAAGATGGAGGCAGCAGATTCCTTGAATCCTTGGTACCTATACACTAAATTACATAAAACCACATCCCTGAAGGTCATAATTTAATATGCATTGTTCTGAGAATCCCAGATCTCACTGGTTCTGATGTTTCTTTATTTCAGAAACAAATTTAAATGGGCACCTCACAAATGAAAACCACACTTCCTGCCATTATGCCAATAAGCTCACTGTTGAATGAAAAAGGAAGTCTGTCTATCAATGGTGGGTTGCAGTAGGCAAGAAAAGGAGGCCACTGTTTGTTTTCTGACATCTTGGCATTTGTCTGAATACAAGAGTGATAAGCATTACATTTTCATGTTTGCTGTGTAACATACCTGGTATGTGAGAAGCTGATCAGGTGGAATGTGTGAAGCAGTAACTGGTCGAGTTGGAGATTGAAGAATTCCAGGTGGTGGCTGATGTTGTTGTGCATGATGCTGAGCTGTCATCAATCGTAACTGTCCTGCAGCACTGCCCTCTTGGGAAG
This sequence comes from Cryptotermes secundus, assembly GCF_002891405.2. Lineage (NCBI taxonomy): Eukaryota > Metazoa > Arthropoda > Insecta > Blattodea > Kalotermitidae > Cryptotermes > Cryptotermes secundus. The sequence continues at coordinate 173,136 of NW_019720589.1, forward strand.
TTGCTGGCTGACCAACCAAAACAGGACCCTAGACATAAAATATATCCATAAGATTTATATTTTACAAAAGTGGTTATATATAAGACTGATTTCAAACAGAATGACAGTTGTGAGCCATTTGTGCAATGGTTCATGTCAGGATACTGTCCCACTGACTTAATATTTTCTCATAAACTATGACTGGGAAAACAAAAAGTAATTACTTTTTATGTAGAATTTAAGACTGTCACAGCAGTGATCTCTCTCTACTGGGATATAATGCTGTGTAGTCTACTAAAAGACAACTGACGTTTCAGAGGAACATGTCACCTTCATTGTGAGAATTGAAGAGTAGGCTGAGCAAGAAACTGGCATAATGTGGATAGCTTGCTCCAAAATATCACTCAATTGACTTCCAATGGACCACATGGCATTATATCCAGAAGACAGAACTCCCAAGGAGTCACTTTTGTTTATAGCGGCCTCCATAATCTAGGGGTAACGTTCCCACCTCATGACTCGTGGTACGCGAGTTCAAACCCGGCGGAGGTCGTGGAATTTTTTAGGGCGGAAAAATTCAGGGAACAAGCCCTCCGGGAGGGACTTTAAGCCGTGGGTCCCGTGTCGTAGCTTTATGGCACGTAAAAGAACCTCATATCTCCAAACGAGGTTACTGAGCCAAATTCAAGGACATTTCCCGCCCAACAGTAGTCTCTAACGCCTCTGATAGATGGGGGAAGCATTATAGATACCGCCAAGCCAGTAGAGGCAGAACTCGCTGGCTCGGTCAGGACTGATGGCACGCACCAATATCGGTAGGGTATAGAGACTGGTAGAATATAATAGAGGGAAGCACAATGGACCAATACTGGTCTAAGTGCATGGGGAAACCCACCCTCTCCAATAACTAACTAACTAACTAACTAACTAACTACTTTTGTTTATGATGGTACATCAGTCTGACTCCCTTCTGGCCCTATAAAACATGGAAAGCTAAATGCCATTCAATTTTGACCCTGTCACATCTTTTCCTCGAGCATGTGCATGAGTCATTTCTCCAAATTAAGAAGTAATTAAGACAAGAATCTGAAGAAATTTTGAGACCTGAGACTAGAACACAATTTTTCTATTAGACCAACTTCTTCACTCTGATCATAATTTACAGTACTAGCCACTTTTTACAGTGCACTGAAGTGTACTATTTATACCCTTCTTGACAGCAGAACATTTTTAATTAAAAAAATACATAAATCATGGCAATAAAAGAATAATTATGGGAAATATCCTTCTCACCAGAAAAGGGGAGAGCAAAAGAGATTATACTGGCCAGCTAATTTCTATCAGCATTAACAACCAGTACGTTTATGATGAATCGAGTACTTTGAATGCTACTGAAAAAGCATGAGCAATTATCTGAAAATCCTCACGTTCAAGACTGATTAATCTGTGTTTAAATTTAGATATTTATTTTCTTGATAAAATCTTGAAAATTCAAAACTTGTGCAGCTTTTCCTTCTACCTTAAAAGCCTGTGAAACATGCTTATATTGAGGCTAGGGCTTATCGTACTATTAGCCTTTCATCCTTCCTTTCAAAAACGATTGAGAAATTAGTAGATAGGCATATTAGAGACAGTGCATAAAAGACGTATCCTCTATATCAAAAACCAACATGCTTACCAAATAGGTAAATCCACTGAAACTGCACTTCGTAATGTGGTAACATGCATAGAAAGTGCTATTGAACACAAGGTTGTTGCCCTACGAGCATTCCTTAACATAGAGGGAGCTTTCAATAGAACCTCATTTGATACAATAAAACAGGCTGTTGCATTGAGGCCGCAATATGCAAATAGATCTGTGCTATACTAGAAAGCAGGAACGTAACTGCTACATTGTCAGTAGACACTCTTGGGGCATCCAAGGCCAGAGAGTGTCCATGGGGAGGTGTGCTTTTGCCTCTGCTGTGAGTTGGGTCATGAATGATGATCTTTTGGGGCTCAACAATAATGGTTAACATACAATAGGATATGCTGATGATATAGCAATCCTTATCAATAGAAACTTCTTTCAAACTGTGTCAGAGGTTTTAGAAACAACTCTGTGCACAGTCCAACAGTGGTGTGAAAGAACAAATCTGTCCATCAATGCCAATAAGACAGTAAATATACCTTTCACCAGGAAGAGGAATATAAAGGGACTTAAGGAAGCAATCCTCTTCGACAAAACGATCCAGCTATCCAGTGCGGTCAAGTACCTTGGACTAATGTTAGACAAGGGACTGACATGGAAAAAGCAGCCAAACAAGGTCATCAACAAGGCCTACAAGACCTTCTGGACGTGCAGAGGGATGTTTGGGAAAACTTGGGAACTAAAACAAAGGTGATATACTGGATATACACTGTGGTTTTAAGACCCATAGTTACCTATGCTGCCACTGTGTGGTGGCCTGGTGTTCAATTCAAAAAAGAAAGGCAGAACTTAGCAAATTGCAAAGGATGGCCTGCTTGGGTATTATAGGAGCAATGAGTACAACTCCAACAGCTGCAATGGTAGTCCTGCAGTTAGACGCAAAGGCCAAAGCATGAGTTTACAGACTCTATTGCAGTGGTCAATGGAAACGACATGAAAAAAGAACACAGTATCTACATTCTAACAGACAGCCAAGCTGCAATTAAAGCACTTGGCAACTACCAGATCATCTCAAAACTGGTCTGGGACTGCCATCAGCCCCTTATGCAACTGGCCAGACATAACACAGTTTAACTGACATGGGTGCCAGGTCATGAGGGTAATGAAACAGCAGATCAACTAGCAAAAACAAGATCTAAACAACTGTTCATAAGACCTGAACCAGCTTGCACCATCTCAGTAGGAGTTCCCAAGAAAGTTATCAGGGACTGGTCAAACAGAAATCATCAAAAGTACTGGGAATCCTTAACTGGACTCAAACAGGTAAAAGGACTTATACAAGGACCCTATGCCAAAACAACAAATGAGCTCTTAAAATTAAATAAAAACCAGCTACAATTGGGGGTAGGACTATTTACCACCAATATCCTATACGCATTCCTCTTCTCCCCCATTCATGCTATATGCTCTGCTCATCTCATACTCAACGTAAGCATTTTAATTATACTTCGAGAAGAGTACAAGTTATGAAGCTCCTCATTATACAGTTTTCTCCAACCTGCCATCACTTCATCTCTCTTTGATCCAAAAATTCTTAACACTCTATTCTCAAACACCTTCAGTCTATGTTACTCCCTTAATGTCAAAGACCAAGTTTCACACCCATACAGAACCACAGGAAAAATTACAGTTTTGGATATTCTAATTTTTATGTTTTTAGACAGCAGACAAAAGGACAAAAGGTTCTGGACTGAACGGTAGCAAGTATTATCAGAATTCAATCTCCTCTTAATTTCCTCCTAAATCCAGTTTTGATTTGTTACTGTCATTTCCAGAAATTTGAACTGTGCCTCATTTGCAAAGGATCTGCTATCTATCTTTATGTATGAATTTTCCCTGCATTCTGGTGATGAGAGAACAACATATACATAGTTTTCTCTGTGTTTACTTCTAGACCAACCTCCTTAGTAGCATCAATTAACTCTTTGACTGGCGCTGGCGTGTTTTAACGCCCGGACGATGCCAGCCGTTCCCTGGCGTTGGCGTGTTTTAATGCTTTGACAATCTCTTCCCTTCTTTGCTCTCTTGGCACTCATCAACCAAAGACATATATATGATAGCTTTTGTGCATGTTTGTAAAGAAACCTTGTAAACTTTGTGGGGGTCTATATTACTGTCAGAACCCTCTGAGAAGCAAAAGGTAAGAAAATATTTCACATTCATTCAGTTTCACCATGGCTTCTTGCAGCAAGTATCTTCGTGTTCCTACAGACCAGCTGGAAAATGCGGTGAACGAGATTTTTTCTGATGATGATAGTGGCGATAAAATAATAATTCCTGAATTGGATGAAGTTGATAGTGACAATAATACAGTGATAGACAATGATCCACAAGACAGTAATCATGAACATTTACCTACCACGAGTGCGGTG
>NW_019720589.1:177937-200948 GCF_002891405.2 Cryptotermes secundus
GGGGGGGGGGGGTCTGGGGCAGCTAACACATGGGTTAAGAACTAAACCAAGGACCTCTTGAAAATAAAGTAGGAGCGGTAACCATTCAACCTCTATGTTAGAAAACAGAAGTGAAAGGATGAAACCTACATCAAAGGAAGATTTCATGTATACTCTCTTCTCTTACAGTTTTTTAGAGGTCTTGCTCTGGTTAGAAGAACTACACACCTATATTTTTATCTTCCTGTATTTTTTCCTTGTACGGGGAATGAATGGTATGAGTGTAAAAAACATAGCCCTACATCTGTATACAGTAAAACCTTCTTATAATGGAAACTAAAGATACCTGAATAACATAAAATTACCATATCTGAAGGCGAGTAATGTGAGAAGAAAAAAGTGGGCATACCTAGCCTAGCAGCTGATCCCCAGCGTTGCTAAACTTCATGATGACCACAGTTGTAAGGAATGCGAATGGGCCAAAGTCTTGGTGCACACACTTATTTTTATTGCTAGTGGGGTGGGACTAAGTCCCTTGTACTGCGGCCACTTCTGGCCTATTGTACCAGCCCCAGATAATAGGAGAGGGTGATTGTGGAGCAATTGGTGGAATGAAGATCGGCAGGGGAAACCGAAGTACTCGGAGAAAACCTGCCCCAGCGCCACTTTGTCCACAACAAATCCCACTTGACCAGACTCAGGATTGAAACCGGGCCGCCACAGTGGGAAGACAGTGACTAACCGCTTGAGTTATGGCATGGCCCTGCACACACTTTACCTGTACTCCTGGTTGCTGTGGAGACAAGTGAGGTGTGCCTGTAGTTCCACTCTGCAGCCGTATGCTCAGCATATTTGCCAGAGCTGTTTTAGTTTTGGGATTTACCACAAGAGGTTGCTGTGGTTGCTGAGATGCCTGCTGTCCTTGTTGATTAACTCCAGCCTACAAATCATAAAAGCATATTCTATTAAAGAAACGATTATGGTGTGAGATCTACAGCAATGAAAATTTACATTATGGCCTTCTGGATTATAACACAATGTGATTTCATAGGCAATTCGTCATCGTCACAGGGCTATGGTGGAGGTATTCTAACCGGCTTCCACATGTGGAATGGCAAAGATCACTGAAAATTAATGTGTGTATGTGTGTGCACACTTGCATTCATGTGTGTGTGTAAAATGCAAGGCAATAAAATGGTGGCTGTACAAACTCTGGCTTTTGGTTTCACAATGGTAACTACTGAATCACTGCAGTCAGGTATATGAAATTTGGTGTGGAGATAGAGCATATATATGCCTACAAATTCTGTATTAAATATTGTATCTAAGTTGAAAACAGCAGTGCACACATAATATTAAAGTTATAGGCTTACTTAACACTGAAAACATATTCAAGAAATATATTTGTACCAGATCAGAGCATTAAGAATAAAAATGTGCTGAGAACATATGAAAACTCAGAGGACAATACTATAACAGCACACAGAAAGGGGAAACAGCGGCTGTCACAAAACAGGTGTACAGGAAGAATGCAGTAAGACTGGTGGTGAAACTGGAATAAGAGAGGCATGGGAAAGTCAGGACAAATTAAGAATGCATAAAGCATATTCAAACCACATCAAAAGGGGCATTTAGAAATCAAAGAATTACATATTCTGTATCCTGCTGATTATCTACAACACTGAATGGGGAAAACCACAATAATAAAAGAAATGTGATAAACCAACAGAAATTTGGAAATGTATGTATAGCACATGATTTCTTTATTACACTGAATACCACAATATTCATGGAAAAGTGTACTGAACATAAGATGTGTCTGGTTTTTCTCTACGGCTTTCGTGTGAAACTTCTTCATTCTGGTATATATTTAGCAAGTAGCACTCAAAGCACATGCAGAAAACTTATGCAGATCTTCATGTAAAGTGGCAGTTAAAAGTGCCTGATGGAAATATAAATTAAATACAAGTTTTCGTGATGTTCTCGAATATAAGACGTCATGAACGTGTAACCAGCAGCTCTCAAACTGTTTCATGTGTGCAGACAGACAGATGGAATTAAAAAATTAACCACTAAAATAAAAAAAAAATTCAAGTCAGAACATATACTAGCAGAGTTATTTCAATTATTTGTATGTACACCACGCAGACTGACTAGTGGTTACGACAGAAGTTTGGCATTAAAATAGTTCCCAGTGTCATCCCAACAACTGCCACTATTTAAAATAAAAAACAACAACAAATTTCCATCAGCACAATGCCAATAAATTACTTAAAGAAACAAGTAATGTAAACTCCTGCAACACCAGTGGTATCTATGTGAGGCAATGAACATAAATGTGTTGTGATGAAGGAATCACCTTTAAATCTTGAAAGTGTTCTTGGTGTGCAACCTCATCTGTAGCTTCAGGCGGTGGCTGCTGTTGCTGAAGTGGAGACTGCATTGGGCCTTGCACCATCTGCTGCTGCACTGGAACCTGTAAGCCATTACAAACAAACCCCAACTGCTTCACTGCACTGCTCTGCAGCCTAATGAAAACAACAAAACTTAGTTCAGCAAAAATGAAAGAGCCTGCAGACAAAACACGGCCACAATATGACAGCAGTTGGTAAGATTTACAAGTACCTCTGGGCACTTCTGAATATTTCAATTACACCTGTTCAGTCATGAAGATATAAAATAACAAGTAACTGCAGTTCTCTGATAAGTTATTTTGTGAACATACATATGGCGAAAACTCACACAGTCACTTCACACTTTATACTTCATTTTAAAATCCATATACATAATAGCCAAATACCTGTCTGTATGATGTCTGTCCCACCACCTCTTCCAAGCAACTCATCATACAAAGGAACAATAATCATACAATGTGTTGGTCTTGGAGAGACAACTCCAAAAAAATTGTTATTTTGCTCTTATATGCATGGGTTTAAGTCTGATATTTAGGCACAATAGATGACTGTGGTCGCGGTGCAAGGGCCAAGAAGGCCCACCCCTTATACAAGTCTGAGATTATTTCTTTATTCACTGGGACCATTACATTGAGTTCATGTTATAGTAACAATGGTAAAAAAAACACATTCAGAATGTTACAAAAATGTGTGCAAGGCTAAGACCCCAGAGGGAGTAGATGAAAAGAAACATCAAGATCAGTAAAAAGTGTTCCACAGACTGCAGTGCAAACTCTTATGCAGAGTGCAAAACAAACTATCTATCCACCTACCCATCTGTCCCAACCTCCTTCCTCAAATGGCACACAGTAGATAAAAATGGCAAATACAAAATGTAACTCTTGGAGAGATAAGAAAGGTTACATATTTTCCTATTTTGAAAAATATGTACAAGATATTCAAAGTACTAATGTTTCACCTAAATGGTGTAGTGTATGTTAAACTTTGGAAGGTATCTCCAGGAGGGGGGGATTTATTTTTCTACATTAATAAGGAGACAGAGGGAGAAAAGAAAACTAATATGATATACACTTTCAAATGTTCTTCACATGAATAATTTTTGTGCATTTGTGCCATTTAGAACCATTCCATCCTACATGGAACATAGGGCATATACAGAATTCCTGAAGAAGAGACTGTGGAAGAATTAGGCAAAAAAAAAAAAAAAAATTTTACGTTAGATTATGATGTGACAAATTTTCAGTATTATTTGATTTAAAATATGTTACTTGTGTATAAAAGTAATTGCAAATAGTGTTCTACACATTATACACATGCAATTCCAAAGACAGTTATGCTCCCACCCCAAAAACTACTCTTCGTGAGCATCATACTCATAGTTTCAGGCAACTCTGCATTTGAAAATTTAGAAAGCATTCAAACCCTAACAATGAAATAATGAATGTATTAATATATTCCATAATCTGATCCATCTTAATAACATGAACTCACCTGTGCAGGATACTGTATCTGCCCTTGCTGTACTGACTGTGGTTGGGACTGTGTCTGCTGCACCTGTATCCGTTGCCCAGCTACAACAACCTGCTGCTGCTGCTGCTGCTTCTGTGCAACTGCATCTCTCTGCAATTGTAGCTGCTGGAGGCGTATCTGATGCTGTCTCTGTAATTGCAGCTGTGCCATCTGCTGCTGTTGATTTGCTTGTGCCTGTTGAACTGGAGAAAAAACAAATGCACACCTCACTGTGATTGCGAAGTTCACATATTTCCCAAATGAATCCCTTTTCTTGGAATTACTGTTCATTTTTTGCAGATACAATGAATGCTACTGTTGCAAAGTAAAAAACACCTGTAGTGTTGGCATGCAAGTCACAAAATGTTTTTCTTCATTTTTATTAAATGTCCCATATACGAAGGGGGACCCAAAAATAACTGGAACCGACCTGTTGCGCGCGCATGCTTTGTAGTTACGAGTTGTGCTGCTAGGTGGTGTTAGCTGGGGGTCTCCCGCGACTGTTAGTGAGCTGGCGTCAGTCTGAGTTAAGTGGTTTGTCTGTGGTGCTCTGTTGTGTGCATTCCTGTTTCAACCCTTTGGCGATTAGTGAGATGGCCGACCAGAAGGAACAAAGAGTGTGTGTGAAATTTTGCTTGATGAAGATCATTGAAAGACCATTGACCAACTTTCTGAGGAAACGAACATCTCATGGAGCACAGTCCAGCGAATTTTAACCGAAGGTTTGCACATGAGACGGGTGTCTGCAAAATTTGTTCCTCGCTTGCTCGGAGATGACCAAAGAGAAAACCGCGTGAATGTTTGCCGCGACTTGAAGAGTGAAGTGCAGAACGATCCAGAATTTCACACACACTCTTTGTTCCTTCTGGTCGGCCATCTCACTAATCGCCAAAGGGTTGAAACAGGAACGCACACAACAGAGCACCACAGACAAACCACTTAACTCAGACTGACACCAGCTCACTAACAGTCGTGGGAGACCCCCAGCTAACACCACCTAGCAGCACAACTCGTAACTACAAAGCATGCGCGCGCAACAGGTCGGTTACGGTTATTTTTGGGTCCCCCCTTGTATATTAAAAAGAGTTTCAAACAAGGAAGCTCACATTTCATTTGTGTACCAATTTTTCTACAATGGGCTCTTTTTGAAAAAGTCTATGAAGTATGAATTCAGTTTCATATAAAACAGGAATGATACAAGTCAGAATTAACTTAAACAGATTTTACAAGTTATAGAAGATTTTCAATAATAAATTTCTGAAGTTTCAGAGATGTAAGTTTCCCATTCTATGTGGGTGCCCAAATAGTCTTCTTCCATCTACATAATCTTGAGAGCGTTTCATACAAAAATTTGAATAAATATTTAGATAGCTGTGTAGTGCCCTACTGTATGATACTAACCTAGCCTTCATCTGGATAGTCAGTAAAAGCAAAAAAACCCTGAATTGGCCAGTAAACTGGCCAAGATTGGGACCAAGTACTTCTTAACACATGTCTAGTACTTTACTAATGCATAAACCTGTTCTTAACAACAAAGTTCTTGAGAAAATATACATGAACATGAGGTACACTGACAACATAATGATGTTGTGAAAGTTCTCATGGTATCTATCTTTGATTTGCTCAGGCTCTATATCCTCCTAATACTGGAGCTGAGATTATGGATTATGTCACCACTTTATATTTCTGAAGTGTTTGTTGTCTCTAAGGGGGACCATACACGTACGAGTCTGGCTTGCGAGTCCAACTCGGCTCAGGTTCCAATGAGCCAAACTCGTCTGTGTGTGGGTCGTCACGCTCATAAGTGTGTGCTGAAATTAATCCAAGCATGGCTCCTCACTGAACCAGACTCGTACATGTATGGGCCGCCTAAGCCCAATATCTGTTTAGTAAAGTAATATACAATGTTAATGTGTAACTCATGGGAATCATCATGCTTCTTGAGAGACAGATAATTTCAGAAATTTCAGCAACATAACATCTGCAGAGACAAATATAGCATATATATAAACGACTATGCCATGAAGGAGGACAGGAGTAGTGGAGATATAAAGCTCTGCACATGCAAAACAAATTTTAAAAAAAGAATATGTACAAAGTGTAACAATTCTTAAAAAACATACGCTGTGCTAATACCGCTTACTTCCTTACTCATGGAACTGAGCCCTTCTGGAGGATCCGCCAATTCTGCAGCTACTCAAGAATTTTCCAGCATTTTATGGAACCCGAAACTTCATTACTGTGTTCACAAAAGACCTCCACTGGTCCATATCCTGAGCCAGATCTATCCAATCCATCCCATCCTATCTCTCTATGATTCATTCTAATATTATCCACCCACCTACACCTTGGTCTTCCCAGTGGTCTCTTTCCTTCTGGCTTTCCCATCAATATCCTATATGCATTCCTTATATCCCCCATTCATGCTACATGACCTGCCCACCTCATCCTCCTTGACCTGATCATTCTAATTATACTTGGAGGAGAGTACAAAGTATGAAGCTTCTCATTATGCAGTTTTCTCCAACCTCCTGTCACTTCATTTCTCTTCGGTCCAAATATTCTCAACACCTTGTTCTCAAACACCCTCAGTCTATGTTCCTCCCTTAATGTCAGAGGCCAAGTTTCACACACATACAGAAGCACAGGCAAAATTATAGTTTTGTATATTCTAATTTTTATATTTTTGGACAGCAGACAGGAAGACAAAAGGTTCTGGACTGAATGGTAGCAAGCATTATCCGAGTTCAATCTCCTCTTAATTTCCTCCTGAATCAGGTTTTGATTTGTTATCGTTGTTCCCAAATATCTGAAGTGTGCCACATTTTCAAAACATCTGTTTCCTATCACTATGTCATGATTTTGTCATACTAATTGTTTAATTATCCTCAAAACCACAAGACTTATGAAAGAATTGCATTGGTCATGAAATGTGTGTTCATTTTGCCTTACACCTCCATTAAAAACGCTTTTCACTCTAATAAATATTGAGCAAACTGTGTTTGAGATGCAAGCGGAAATATGTGTAACTCTTCATGTAAAGTGTTCACTGTTTTCTTTTTTCTTATTTTTAACACAGTTCAGATGTGTTGACAAAGAATCAAATTTCATGTAAACCCATTCCGCAGTTCTCAAGCTGTTATATGCAAACAAGACAAAAGACAGAGAGACAGACAATGTTACACTAATAGGTATGTTTTTGTAACTTCTTGTTGCAAATATGGCAAAAATCAAAAGCAACTCCTCAGCATTACAAATGGTCATTGAAAGCAATCCTGCAGAAATCTGAATACCTGCATTTCAAAAGTTTCTAAGGTTTCAAATATAATTTTGCTCCTAAAATAGCGGAACACAAGAAACAGTTGGCTGGTGGGTTATTTAAAAACACTCCATTAACTGTAGAGGTTTATATGAAATGGAATGGGCAGATAATTTGGGATGGTGAAACAGACATAAATATGATTAAGGCCAAATTTTAAGGTGCTGTCTTGGCATTTTCTTGAAAGGAGAAAACCTGTTATAGTATCCAGCACTTAAGCTCAGATTCAAACTGGGTACCTGTTGAATATAAATTAAGTGTAATACTACTGTGCCAACCTGTTCAGTATGCTTGAGGTTTGGTAATGCTTTAATGAACGCTATAAATTTATTTTCTCCAGAGCAGAGATGAGTATTACAAAGAATTTCTATATTACAAAGTTTCTTAAGTTCACTTTTACTGTTGATGTTTCAACAAACCTACCTGTACCAGCATTCTCAGCCTGCTGGGGAATCCAAGTACCAGAAGCACCTGTAGTCTGAAGTTGCTGTGGGGTCTGCATTATTCCAGGAGCAGTTCCAGTGACTACCAATTCTCGCTGTGTAGCTTGTTGAGGCTGCTGTTGCTGAGCTATGGGACTCTGCCCTGCTGGTATCAACTGCTGCTGGCGAAGTGGACCCTGCTGTTGCACTAAAACCTATAAAAATAATTGTTCTTCAAACTCGCTATCATTTAATATTAAGTGAAATTCCCATTTAAGGTTTATTTGGGCCAGAACAAAAGAAGAGATAGCACACAAAGTAGGAGCCATAAATGTACAGGCATTGACCACTCTCAGAACTTGTGGCTTCACCAACCGGAGATGATGATGGTAATAAACCTGAACTAACTGGCACCCTGTGAGGGTACCACTTGGGATGAGCAGCCTTAAAGAGGGAGCAGCGAGAGCACATGGAAAGAAGTCACCATAAAACTGGGCCATGGGAAGGAAATCAAGACCGGTCACAGACATCACATGTGCAGCCCTCACAAAAGAAGAAATGGCAGAATGCCTGTAGGCTATTCGAAACAAGCAGCCTTAAGGATGGAGCAATGTGATGTAGAGACCCCCTGCTAAGTAGGAACTCCATAAACAATGACTATTTCTGGATAATGGCTTGGTAAACACATTCCCGTGGCAACAAACACACACACAACAATGCAGTTACTGTTGGATGTGGGGTGTTCTCTATGTGGTCCTCGCCATGACTGTTTCTATGGAACAGTCCAATCAACACACCTCTACAACAATAAAGGGGCTGTTTCCTGCATGGTACATGCCGAGGAGTTACCTTGAAGACAACTGGGGTGACTCAGTTCAGCTGAGTTCTGCGCAGGAGGCTGTGAAGAGAAAACTTTGTGATATTTGGAGCATGTAATTCAGCAAGACTGTTATAGTTCCTGTGTCAAAATCCATTGTCAGGAAACAGCTAGTGGAGACTGTAATAGACCGAGGACACTAGTCTGCGTGTGTCAGTGATCTGTATAAAGTATAGTCACAAGTTGTGAGTGTATAAGTGGTCAATAAATCAAATTTCCAAACCAAACCCCATCTACAGTCACACACCTCCTACAAAAAATAAGGTAAAGTTGTCCCTGTGCTTAACTAATGTCATGAAGGTGTATAGGGGAGTGGATGTACAGATCCACATTTTCCTGACCTTGGCACTAGCTAGAATTCAGTAGTCAACTTCACGCACCAGCCACTTTACCCTGTGAAAAGAGCCCCCTGTACCTACTGTATAGGTTGGGTGGACGCCAGAGCCAGTCTGAATGACACGGAGAAGTGAGAATTCTTGATCCTACTGGGACTTGGTCATCCAGCCTGTAGTCAGTTGCTATACTGATTATGCCATCCTGGCTCCTTCACATACCTTCCATATGTGATATTATTATTCTGTACAGAGTTCCCATGATTTAAATTATTTCACTCCATAATTCACATTTGATGATTTGTCACTGCAAGATTAAGACAACATAAATACCCATACATGTCATGCATTCCATTTCCATGTATGAGACAACTTTGATGACAGATATTGTCTCCAAAGTCTGAAAGAGATAATAGCAACTATAAAATCCAAGCAGTGTACCATCAGTCATCAGACATGACAAAGTATTCTCATAAACCCTCACCTAAATCACAAAGCCAAGTATATATACAAAATTCTGGAACAAAATGTGCGTGAATTATGTACTGAAGTCGAGAATACAGCATAAGGGGCTGGACCATAATGACCGTGCATATAGGTAAAGCTGTCCCTGTCCTTAGCTAATTAAGCACTAGGCCATGAAGGTGTATGGGAGAGTGGATGTACAGATCCACATTTTCTTGACCTCGGCCTTAGTTGGAGGTGAGGGGTCAGCTTCACACCCCAGCCACTTTACCCCTGGGGAACTGACTACACTAGCCCAGCTCCCATTGACTGTGCATATAAGGAAATAAGAATGCTGCACTGTATTTTAACCTGCTGCTGTCGAAGTTGTGGGTTCTGTTGGAGAAGCTGCTGCTGCTGCTGCTGTTGCTGTTGTTGTTGTTGCTGCTGGTTAATGACAGCAGCCTGTCCTTGAAGTTGTCTCTGTTGGTGTTGCTGCAACCACTGCAGCTGCTGCTGAGGTGTCAGGCCAGCAGGGAGCTGACCTCGAATAAGAACCTGTGGTTGTGGCTGCTGCTGCTGCTGCTGTATCAACTGTTGGCGAGGGATTCCCGGTACTACTCCCTGCTGCTGTGCCTGGGCTTGTCTTTGTGCCTTACAGATCCAGGACAAGACATTTCACACAGTAAATAAGGAATTCCACCTTGCTATATAATATACTCCTGATTATCAGTACTAATGAAAGGGATAAGAAACATTAATTGAAACACACAGATAATCCAAGTTTCACGTGTGACTGAAAGACCATAATGACTGTTGAATATAAGAATTTGGAAATGTACACTATCATCTGAATTGTTCAATTATGTCAGGAACCGCAAAACATATGGTGAAACTGTACTAAACTTAAAATGTTTTTCACTTTTTTCTGAAACTCTTCTTCAAATCATTTTTCAAGTTGATAAATATTCAGCTCAAGATATTCATAGAAATGCAAGAAAGTCTCAATACAAATTGATCAGTATAAAAAATACTGAGGTGCCTGCATTATTTCTTCTGAATCTCAGTACCACACAGTAATATACTATACGATAAATGATATAAACTCCGTCTCAAGTGCAAACAATATATTTGTGTCTTTGATCTTGCTCCCTACACTACATGTTTCGGCCTCAGACGGCCATCATCAGGTGTATAACACTCACGTCGCTGTCACACTGCACCCAGTTCAAAATTTAACATCTAAAACACTCTCCCTGTCATTATCAACTTCTACTTCGTTGATAGCTGTCCACCCGTAGATTACTTCACACACGTTAATTTTGAGTTTATTGTAATAGCACCATAATAAAATCTTTAGTTCTAATTTTAAACCTTTAAATTCTTGTCCAAATTTTAAAATTTTAAAATTGTTAGGGTTATTCGCCCTGTGTTTGAAGTGCTGCAGCGGCTAGTTCTTGTTTCCACACTGTATAGGTGTTATCCTGTGTAGTCTTTCTGTGTGCGTGCCGCTGCTATTCTTTACTACGTNCTATCAACGAAGTAGAAGTTGATAATGACAGGGAGAGTGTTTTAGATGTTAAATTTTGAACTGGGTGCAGTGTGACAGCGACGTGAGTGTTATACACCTGATGATGGCCGTCTGAGGCCGAAACATGTAGTGTAGGGAGCAAGATCAAAGACACAAATATACTGTTTGCACTTGAGACGGAGTTTATATCATTTATCGTATGGAGTGCAACAGGATGCTTAAATATAATATAATATACTATACATTCAGAAGCTGGCCTTTAAGACTAGGTATTTCAACCATTTTCAGACACTACAAGTACTTATTATAGTGAGCACTTTTAAGAACTTTGCAAACTCTCATTATATTGAAGCTAAGTTTTATATAAGTATGCTGTATATGATACACATACTTGTAACTGTCTCTGCAAAATTATCTGTCGTTGCTTTTGAATCTTCTGAAAGAAAATGGCTCTCTGTTGTGGATCCATCTGCTGTAATTGTGCATGAGTCTGAAGGTCCAAATGGATCAGGTGACGTGGAGGACCCTATAGAGAACACAGACAAGAAGAACTTCCAATGTCAAGCTCAATCAAAGGCTTGGTTAATGTCAGTACCAAAGAGTTAGCCTTTGTAAGAAATCTGGAGTTATGACAAAGTTAGAAAACCATCGGAAATATATATCTGTTCCAGATGTACATGACACTATAATGATTAAAAAAAAAATTTCTCCCTCTTTGTCAGCATTGCTACTTTGTATTTAGGAGATCCTGGGTTGACCTAGAGATCAGCTATCCTAAGATTTTGTGTGCTTTTATTCAGTCACCAGGCACCAATACTCTGAACACTCAGAATCACCAAATCATTCAACACTATATAACCTTAGCAGCTGAGGCTCAAACACACCCCATTATCAGCTCTCCATAACAGCTCATTAAATACATTCAAAGCTACACTCTACTTCTGGAGACCATCTCTTCCGACCACACCCAGAGGATGCATCATACTGCCATGACAAGGATCACCATACAGGTTAGCCTCCTCCACAAATATTAATTTCTTCTATTGTGCAGTATAACAGGACATGCTATGTGCCCTGTAAGTTCTACACGTCCAGTGCCCAGATATTCTCATTGGTTATTTGCTTATTTTATGATCCTGCATCAAATGTAGATATCTCGCAGTGCTGACTGAAAAATGGTGGAATAATAAATTAGGAAGGACATGGAAGGAAGTAGGTATGGCCTAGTTTAGTCTTTCTCAGCCTCTGCCTAGAAGAATTGAGGAAACTAATGGCTGAACTCCAACTCAGATTCTGAGAAGGTACTTCCTAATATTTTACAGACATATCAATCTGAAGGTCAGTTCAGTATGATTCAGTTTAATTAGATTTCCGTTCAATTTAATTACCTTTCATGTTATTTTTACATAATAAATCTAACCTGAGCCTGTGGCTGCTGAGTCCATGCAATCTGACGCTGCTGTTGCTGTTGCTGTTGCTGTTGCTGCTGTTGTTGCTGTTGCTGTAACTGCTGTCTCTGCTGCTGCTGCTGCTGCTGAAGGTGGTAGTGCCTCTGTTGTTGCTGTTGTTGCTGTTGCTGTTGCTGTTGTTGCTGCTGCTGTTGCTGCTGCTGCTGCTGCTGTTGCTGTTGTTGCTGCCATGTCAGCTGACCAGCTGTACCCGCAACTACCTCACGCTGTACAGTCACTGTATATTGATGCGTCTGAGACTGCTGACTAGGCTGTGGCTGCACTTGTGGCTGACCTTCTCTTATTACAAACTGCTGTTTCTGTACTTGGATTTGTTGCGTTTGTTGCTGTTGTGGTGGCTAAATGAAAAATATTAACACTACTGTACCAACTGTACAGATTACATATCCTACCACAGATACGTAGGGTTTCTAGTTGCATTATTGCTTACTCATGAAATGGTCTCCTTCCTTCCACTGTTACAATAAAATAGACGGTGGGGGCAGGATATTACAAAATCATTTTTCTAACCAGGTTCTTGATCCTGTATAACAAAACTGATCACACTTCGAAGACATTCAATTCTCTATCATACACAGGCCTTCCTCAGTCTCTCCCCCCCCTTTAATATACTTTCTGCGCCTGTTACTCCAATTAAATTTAGTTATCCTAGCATCCTACAGTTGAGTCATTTCCCCAATGTAAAATACATACATAAATCAGATGTCAGAGACGAAATACAAGCCCAAGGACTTTTAAAATGTTGTATGATTATCACTTCCAACACCCCACCCCAGCAAAACTGCAAGGACATTAAACTAATCCACATTTAACTGCCTCTGGTAATCATTATAAGAACACTTCTCCTAAAAATAGCTTCTGCCTGTTCTGAAGGAGTAGCTGTTGACTCAGTACAAGCTCATTCCACAGAAAGTAACATATCAATGCAAACATAGTATGTACTATAGTAAAAGGGGCAGATTCCAAATGAATTCTTGTGCAGTCAAGGATAACTGAATGAACCATGCATAAGCTAGGTGTAACATTAGAGAGAAAATATGGTAGTATATTTCAAATAACAAGCTATGTGGTTTGAATTCGCATGACTGACATCAACATCCCATTATTAGTGACATCAAAATGAGTAACATGTGCAATATCAGATTTGTATATATACAAGTTTCACATGTCTGTAATTTGCAGTACCATTAATTCTTCATTATTATCATTCCTACATTCAATACCTTCTTTTATTTTTTTTATCATCATCAATATTATTAATATTACCACCGCCACCAAACCCCCCCCCACAGCTACTGCCCTTCCCGCCGCAACTGCCACAAAAAATCCACCATGACCACCACCACCACTTCCAAATATATGTGAATCTCAGATATTTTATTCAAAATTAAAAACATGACAGACAATGTAAGATTTGAGGCTTTCACGGCGGTGACTATGAAGAAAGCAGTCTTCTGGGATTTGGCACCGTGTATATGTGGTGTTAACCGACGTTTCGGAGGAACGTATCGCCTCCATCTTCAGGGTAGAAGAAAAATATAAGAAATCTGCAAGCAAAGAGACCGTGAGAACCTGTCCTCACGGTCTCTTCGCTTGCAGATTTCTTATATTTTTCTTCTACCCTGAAGATGGAGGCGATACGTTCCTCCGAAACGTCGGTTAACACCACATATACACGGTGCCAAATCCCAGAAGACTGCTTTCTTCATGAAAGACAGTGTTATGCTATGTGTGACACAGCAATACCAGATAAGGCAACTGGATCATCTTGCTTAAGATGTAAGGCTCTTACCAAATGGGCCACCATGTTCAATCTATGATGGAATATCGGTGTGAATTTTTTAGCACACAGAATAAATCATTCATTTTATTTCTAGGAATATGTAAAATAATACTATGTGCCCAATTTTTGGTTCAGAGTCCATGTTAAATTATATATCCCATTTACAAGCCATCATTCAAACTCTCATTCAGTCATAAACAGTTGCATAATATTGTCACCTGTCACAGTAACTAAGACATGGGTTTGGATTGGTGAATCGGTTTATTTGATCATCACTACTCGTAACTACAAATAATTGTAACACTTTCAAGATTACTGTAATTATAACACACTAAGTCTTCAATTTAGGCCGCGCCATAGCTCAAGCGGTTAGTTGCTGGCTTCCCACCATGGCAGCCCAGGTTAGATCCCGGGTCTGGTCAAGTGGGATTTGTGGTGGACATAGTGGCGCTGGGGCAGGTTTTCTCCGAGTACTTCAGTTTCCCCTGCCAATCTTCATTCCACCAAATTCTCTATCATCATAATCAACCGGGGCAGGCTACAATAGGCCAATCAGTGGCCGCCGTGTGGAGTGGACCCAGTTGGACTCCACACCCCACTAAGCAAATTTAAAAAAAAAATAAAGTCTTCAATTTACATGATAAGTCTTCACAGGTCTTCAACAAACTTCCCATGGCTATCTTCTACCGAGAACTATTGAACTGCTGGTGTTATTCTCGTTATATAGCCTCTGCAGAGACCATGCACAGAAAACCATGTTGCATAAGGAAGACCACACAGAGAACAAGTCACGTGATTCATAACCGGCGTCTTCGTTGGTGTGCTGTTGCCTAGCATCACGCAGTAACATTCCTCCACTGAGATACATCTTCCATTATTTCCTTGTGTGTATTCAGTCATGGGTGTTTACCAGTCCATTACCTAGCAATGGTCTGGGCATCCACATTACATTGCTCCTTTCTTATGGATGTTCATCCCAAATAGCCTAACTGTGTATCACCTTTCCTTCCATTCCAGGGGCAGTGCTTTCAATGTCTTCCTGCAAGATGTTCTTTTCTTTTTCCCTGATGTTCCATTCTTCGAACACCACATCCACCATCCACATCCAGTTTCTCACCATCAAATGGAGGACAAAATTATCCCATGTTTCTGGTGTTCACACATTTCCAGCTCCTCTTACGCTAACATTTCTAGTAATACTAGTAGGTTCTTCTTCCAGTTTGGAGAGGGTCGACCCCTCCACAAGGTCCATTTCCTCATTTTCCAAAACCCGCTGGACATCCCATTTGCTCACTTCATGAATTCCAGCTCTGGGGTCTTCTCTGGGGTCTTGTAGGTCGGTCCTCCTCTTCCCAGAGGTGACAGCTGTCTTGAGCTGCACCCTCTGATGCCGATCACGGTTGCCCTCTTCTTTCTCACGTATAGTGACCGCTTGCCACCTAGATCCTTTGTTCCCCTTTTTCCTTCATGGTGCATCCATAAATTCTTTCTCAGTGGCCCTACTCTTTGGGTTGCTCGCTCATCCTTGGCCCTGGTGCAATCCCTTCTGATGACGCCTCTCCTGAGCCATGCCACTCCTGCACAGTGGGTCAACCTCCTTCCAGCAATGGTCAATCTCTTCCTGGATTCACAACTTGCCTGGGTCCTTCCCTTTGGCTTCTGCAGGCGCCCCACGGCCAGATTCACGTATAGTGACCGCTTGCCACCTAGATCCTTTGTTCCCCTTTTTCCTTCATGGTGCATCCATAAATTCTTTCTCAGTGGCCCTACTCTTTGGGTTGCTCGCTCATCCTTGGCCCTGGTGCAATCCCTTCTGATGACGCCTCTCCTGAGCCATGCCACTCCTGCACAGTGGGTCAACCTCCTTCCAGCAATGGTCAATCTCTTCCTGGATTCACAACTTGCCTGGGTCCTTCCCTTTGGCTTCTGCAGGCGCCCCACGGCCAGATTCCTGTCCCCACACCGCTTCCTCAGTCCTTCAGCCGGCATCACTGCAGCTTATTACTTGGGGACTTCTTTTTGCCCCACTACAGACTGCACCATTCTTGGATTGGACTGAAGCTTCTCTGTATATGCCTCTGTCTCTTGTAGCAGGCAGTCATCTCTTGGCAGGCTTTCTGGAGACTCTGTATCTTGTGGTTAATGTGCTTCATGATGTTTTTGACTTGTGTCTCATCAAAATCTGACTGTATGGAGTGTACTACAGCCTTCATTTCTTCCCAATTGGTTTTTCTAGCCTCCTCCACTCTGGAGACTAGAAAACCTAGCTGACTCTCCATCTTGTCTTTCACTTTTGCTTGCATTTCTTTAGTAATGGCGTTTCATTTTTTCTTGGGTCTTGTCCATTTTTGCGTTCATTTTGGTCAGCATGGCTTTCAGGAATTCCATGTTTTCAATTTTTGTTGGATGTCACTCTAAAATAGATCTTTGTTCCAATACTTGATCACTCTAATCCAATCCATACCACTTCTGACACCAGCTGTCATGTGTCACAGTGACTAAGAGGCAGCTTTGGGTTTGTGAATCAGTTTATTGGATCATCACTAGTTGTAACTACAAATAAATGTAACATTTTCAAAAATACTGTAATTACAACACACAAAGTCTTCAATTCACACTTTAAGTCTTCACAGAACTTCTACAAACTTCCCTTGGCTGTCTTCTACCAAGAACTACTGAACTGCTGGTGTTATTCTCATTATATAGCCTCTGTACAGAAACACAAAGAAAACCCAGTTCCACTGTTGCATAAGAAAGACCAAACAGACAAGTCACGTGATTCCTAGCCAGCGTCTTCATTGGTGTGCTGTTGCCTAGCAACATGCAATAAAATTCCTCCACTGAAACACATCTTCCATTGTTGCTTGTGTGTATTCGATCGCTAGGTGTTTACCGATCCATTATTTAGCAATGCTCTGGCCATCCACATACAATATTCTGTGAACCCTTGGGCATCAGAAATTAGTTCCTTCGCCTCAGTGGGCAGATGCCAAAATTGTTGACATATGAAAGCATTCTCACCAAACAAGCATTAAATAATTAAACAGCACTATAGTAACAGAACCTAAAGGCTCAACACCCTTAACACCGAAACCTGTTACTGAACACAATCCCAAACTAAGTTATTTCTGTCCCCTCCTTGCCCTCACACCCTATTTCCCTTGACCAATTCTTAATTCCCTTCCTTCCATCTCCTGCTTAAGTCTTCCAAGTAGATATTTTCCAAGAGATTTTTTGCATGCATTTCTGGTCTCCCTTGTAGTGGCCACATGCACAATCCATTGCACCTTCTTGATTGCACTGTCCAAACTATACCAGAACTATAAAGAATTTCCTTCTGGAAGCAAGTACCAATCTACCATACACAAATCTTTCAGCATGTATTCACAAAACAAACATGCTGAATATGTTAACAGTAATGACCAATGTGGCATGCAACTCCTTGATTAAAGTATAAACCACCCTGCCTTTACTCACAATAGCCTGTCTCCAAGGAGGTCCTTGCTGCACTTGTATTTGTTGCTGCTGTGGATGGGGTGATGATTGCTGTATCACCCTCTGCTGATGCATCACCTGCACCTGAGAACCATCTTGTTGTACCACCTGCATGCTTCTTTGTTGCTGAATTACCTGCATTGTCCTCTGATGTTGCAACATAGCACCTTGCCCTGTTCAAAATTAAAAGAACAGGAATCAGTAACAAATAACACAGCAAACAATGTAACAGATAATCCTATTTGTAAATAACTGTTCTCATAATTACAACATATAATAAAACCTCTATTTTTCAAACTTCTATGCAACAAAGGCTTCTATCTTCTACATAACAAAGAAAAAGTGTGGGTACTAGCAAATTTACTAGGACTGATCCTTCAATTCAAAGCAGTGAAGCTATTCATTTCCAGTCACTCACCACTGTACTCCCAAAGAGGTCAATTTCAGTGAATGATTAGAGACATTTAGGCAAGTTCGAAGTCCTTATGTCCATTCAGTGAAGTACTATACATGTTCTGAGTAGGCTGTGCTATACCTTTTTCACACTATGGTTTCAGAAATGGAAGATGTTTGTACACTGAACAATACTATGTTATTCATAACTGTTTGAACTGTTTCTGGCACATCCATGGAAATAACTGAAACTAATGAAGACAAGATTATCCATAATATGAGGAAATTTCAGGCTGAAGGACTTCAAGGTGGAACAGACAGTACACGAGGACGTCAGTTAAGTTGATCTACCACTCCAAACCTGACTGCTCATGCACAATAAAAAGTGAGACGCTGTCCATAAGTTAGCATCTCTGCTGTCCATCTCAACTGGTAATAAACATTACCACTTAGTACTTAGGTTTCCTCTGGGAGACATGGGTGCACAGCAAATACAGAAAATAGCTACAATTTATGAGATGTTGCCAGTATAGCAAGAGATGTAGACTGAGACTGAACATGACACACTATGGGTGACAAACTGCACTCGTATGTAATGTCCATACCTGTCATCACCACATTACCACTTGCAGGAGATGAGGTAAGGACTTGCTGCTGTAGCAGCTGTCCTCCTGCTGCAGATACCTGCAAGGAAGACAATGTTTGCTGTTGCATTGGGACTGGAGTTAACCCTACTGCTGATGACGTAGCCATTCGTTGCTGCTGCTGCTGCTGTTGAATGGACTGAAACTGCTGTAACTGCTGTTGTAACTGTTGATCCTTTTGCTGCTGCAAAACCTGTAACAAGCATGTCATGGCTTGACCAATACAGTGACAATTCCTAAACTTGGATATAGCAGATATTGGTATACCCAGCTTTCAGGAATTATAATTTGCTTCAAGAGACTAATAAAAATGCCTGAGTTCCTAATGAAGATGTGCAGAATGAGACACACCCATATTTTATAGCCTTGGAGTTAGCACATTTTCTTTTGTACAACCAAATGAAAAACACAGTTAAGTTACAAGAGACAGCTGGCTAGTGACTGTATTAAGAATGGTTATTTATGTCTTGAACAAACTGGAGATACTTTTCTGAACTAAGAGTGAAAGAGTTAAAAGACACAGAATAACAGATTTGGGATTAAAAGTTCCTATACTACATATCATGATGTTTAAGCAATGAAGTAACAGCTTCAAGAAGAATTGTAGGTGGAATACTATAAGAGCACATGGCCCTTACAAAAAAAAACTGCACAAATGCTTTCCAGCTTAACACATTCACACTCAGACATATAAATCTCAAAGGACTGGTTAAGTTTCTTACTCAGGATTAAATTTTGGTAATTCAGCACTATCCATCAGTAGAAAGGAAATGAAGCATCTCCATGGTACTGTCACGTGTTGCGCAACGGAGGAACCCCCCCCCCAACAGCAGTGCGGCGGGTGAGTCAGCGCTCCCTCCCCTCCCCCCTTCCGCGGTGACGTAACGCGCAATGCGCGGTGACGTAAGACAGCGTGAGGTAACAGCGTTGCTTGGCTATATGCAAACATGGCAATGTGGCACCGATTCCTACTGTGACGTGGCACGCAACGACGCTGTTGACGCGGACAACAGGCAACAGCGAACGGAATAAAAGCCGGCTGAGCGGTAAGCATGAGTGAGCTGTAATGTGGCCGTCAGCGAGTTCAGTTGTAATCGAGCTAACTTGTAGCCGTCCCCGGAGAGAGTTAAAGTGTATCAGCAGCTGAAGACAGTTCTCCAGTCAGCAGCCTACAGTTGGAGTATAGCAGCATTCACGGAAAAAAGAACCGGACGTGTGTGTAGTTGTGTAATTGGGAGCGTGTGATACAGTGATACATAGCTCCCCTACTGTAAACGTGTAGACTACTGAAGACAGAGTGAACTGATTTGCGAATAGGGTTATAAATCGTGAAACCCCGCAAACAGTGTAAACAGATTATTGCAATTAGGGTTATAAAGTGTGAAACCCCGCAACTGTGTGATAATTAATTGTAGCCGTTACTTGTAGGTTGTTGAATAAACCAGTTAACAATCCGGACGGATTATTAATTGGTTTATTCAACAACCTACAAGTAACGGCTACAATTAATTATAACAATGTTACAGGTTTCCACACTTTATAAACCCTACAACCAAATCTCTTCACACTATCTTCAAGAGTCTTCGCGTATTAATAACGCGGTAGCTACACAAGTCTCTCTGAATTACACACTCCAAATATAACTGTACTACAGCACACACAAAGTGTATTCAGCTAATGGTCACCCATACTGATGTAAAATAACACTGAAAAGTGAACTGCATTAAAAAGTAATCTTATGGTCTGGGGCGTAGGACATTATTAAATGCATGACAACATTACAATTCCGATACCAATGCATTAACAGACTATGTAAGAAAATAATAATGAGACAAAACAGTATCATTAATTACCGTTACTAAATACACTGTGCTCTTCATTTACACACTGCATATTTCTAGAGCAACATTTCAATATATCCTTTCAACAAGATGAATGGCTTGCAGTCTCCTTGGTGATCAAAACCACTGCATGTAATTCCAGGCAAAAGTGACTAAATCCTTTTTTTAATTAATAGTACAAACTAATATTTAACCAGAAGTCATACTTTCACAATTAGCAAAGGTCTGCTGCCAAATACATCTTACTATCTAAGTGTTCTCTTCATGTAGGTGAGAGGAAGAGTTGAGGGGCAGAAATGGTCTCATTATCTGGTCTATATGGATACTTGTGCATGAAGGATGAATGTAAGGCTCTCTTTTACAAATTAATTCCAGTCAGAATTTATATTACTCAGCTAATAGCAGCAGAGACCCAAACTTTTGACTTTCAGTGCTATGACAACATAACAGAACCTTTAAAGACAGAATGATTTGACGGTATTTTGGCAACATTCACATATCAAACCCTCATCTGACCAATTTGTAAGTCAAGAGCTTCAAAAAATACATAACATGAAAATCACTGTTGTGAGTCAAACAAGGAGGAAACAAGAACATTACAAAACTTACACTGAAGTGTGACTATTTTTATCAGACAATACTGTCACATGTAGGGTGGTATGAGAATGATGGGTTCTAGTTCGGACGATTGGATTTATTAGCAACTTGGTTACAATCTCTCTTAATTACATTTAAATACAGTGCTATCAATGATTTTATACACATACAGACACACACTGGTCCTCTCCTGGCAACACAATTAAAACACAGGAACTCCAAATACTACATATGAATAAAGTCGTCTAATCACACTTTAAATCTTCACAGGTCAACTTCTTATTCCTCTTCTAAGACACCCATAATTCAGAACTCTGTAACTCACTGTCACTGACAATTCTATTTCCAATTTGCTCTGTTCGCGTGATTCCACCGCTACTATCTCTCTCTCAGCTGTCCTCAAATGAACTCTCTCAGCTTAGGAATTTCACTCACTTATATAGCTGAGGGACAGACATTGATCAACAGTAAACACATATCACGTGACCCCTACCCACTGTTGCTGTGACATTACTGCACATGTGCAAGCTGTCAACGCGCAGAAAACACATGTCGTGTAATGGCTACCTACTGTTGATTTGCAATGTCACCACTCCTGCGCCAGGTACCAGACACATGGAAAGCACAGCTTGCTCTACTATTGCATGCACATATCGTGTTTACAGAACTGTTGCCAGGCAATGCACTGATCAAGTAAGCCACAATATCTAACTAATTATAAGAAATGATTAGCATATTGATATTTACCACTTCTATTAATACTTTCTATATTAAACAATTAGTGGCTAGTCATACCTCCTATGCTGAATTATTTTTGTAATTTTCCTTAAATACATAACTCAAGACAATAAAATAAAAACTGAATTCTTCCTATCATATGCTAAGAAAAGGTTTGAGAATACTTGTAGATGCCATTTTTACTATCCTTGCGACATCCATCAGGCGATGTATCCATCCTGCTAGTTGCAGTGCTTTCTAAATTCTTCTACAGAGAGTACAATATGGCAGCACAGATACCTGATTTGAAGTTCATCACATTCATGATAGATGGTGTACACCTAGCAAGTTTAAATGCATTTAGTTTGGAAGATGTGTGTCTAGAGAGCATACCCCTAATGATACAGGTATAGCAAGGTAATAACATTAACAGCTCAGTGGCAGTAAAGGTACATCAAACACCACAATACACCCTACAAATATTTTCCTGCACCTACTCAATTATAATTTATAGACAATGATTTGTACGGAACTATTAGGCTTATTTTGGACTCCACCCATCATCTGGTATATATAAGACAAAAAAACACGTTTCAGAGACTGAATCTGTCTCCATCCTCAGTTAGATGGGACAGGATAGACCTACTCCCTGGTCCAGTGATTGAGACTAGCTCTTTCTAATGGGCCCAACTGAGTAGGTCTACCCTCCCCATTCCACCTAAGGACAGAGACAGATTCAGTCTCCGAAACATTGTGGTCTTTTGTCTTATATATACCAGACGATGGACAGAGTCCAAAGTAAGCCTAATAGTTCTGTACAGCTTACACCATCGTCAGAATCCTTTCAAGTCTATTACAATGATTTGTATTTCCTTGCCATCAAATTACCCCTAATTATATGTTTCACTGCTCTATTCCGAGTTCAAATTGATGCTGCTATCGTATCACATGTGGATACATGAATAAGGGGCAGGTTGCATTTATTTAAGCTCCCCTTACTTTAATGTCGACCTCACTTTTATGAGATGAAATCTGGTTTCAGAAATAAGGTCAGAAATAAATAATCACAGCATTAAAACCATTAAATTTGTAGTGGAGGAAATGCCACTACCTAATTCAACAAAATCAAGCAATTTCTGCATTGATGTGTGGGGGGGGGGTTGAGTGTTCCAACCCTACAGTATATCATATCCTTCAATATGGCCTAACTGTCTAAAAGTTTGGGTATTCTACTGCATGTAATGC
>NW_019720589.1:200972-206923 GCF_002891405.2 Cryptotermes secundus
CTCATTAAGCAAGTTATGTTGATACGGGGTTATATAGTAAAGTAATCTTCACTTTGTAAGGTTTGAGGCTTTCACGGCGGTGACTATGAAGAAAGCAGTCTTCTGGGATTTGGCACCGTGTATATGTGGTGTTAACCGACGTTTCGGAGGAATGTATCGCCTCCATCTTCAGGGTCTTCACGGTCTCTTCGCTTGCAGATTTCTTATATTTTTTCTTCTACCCTGAAGATGGAGTCGATACGTTCCTCCGAAACGTCGGTTAACACCACATATACACGGTGCCAAATCCCAGAAGACTGCTTTCTTCATAATCTTCACTTGTTCCACCAAGTAACTTTTCTGATGTAAGCCACTACTTGTTCCAGAACACAAAGACTGTGCAACTCAAGCTGTTGAAAACCTTAATTCAGCTTTGTTCTTAAGCACAGAAACTGTGAACCTTGTATTCTTATGTAACTTGAGACAGTTTTGCTCAGAACATGGAGGCAGTATAACCTAAGCTGGAAGTCGCTTGGAGCAAGACTCATCACCTGTGACAATTCGGGCTAGCATATCGTGACCTTCACTGTGGTAGCGACTGAGATGCTGTAATGCCAGACCCATTCTTTGCATTTTTTGTTGTGGGGTCAGCATGTGCGGCACCCATTCTGCACACTTTGTGAAAACCTAACCTGTCATGCGACTTCCATTTGTTCAGCCCTCTTAAACATCATCTTTCGGCTGAACATTTTCCTGACGATGAAGCTGTAGATAGGGAAGTCACCACGTGGTTCCAACAGCAGCCCAAAGAATTTTATGCTGCTGGGTTTCAGGGGGCTTGTGAAATGATGGGACAAGTGCCTCAATTTACAGGGANTATATCATATCCTTCAATATGGCCTAACTGTCTAAAAGTTTGGGTACTCTACTGCATGTAATGCTAACAGGGATAATGTCCCAACTACCAACAATGCAATAACAGAAAATGCAAACATATGTCTTGGTATAAATAACTAATTAAAGATGACAATAGAAATCAATATCTTTTACTTGCTCTAAGTAATAAGTTTTACCTGCTGGTGTTGCACTGTTGTCAAAATTTGTTTCTGCTGTGTTGCAGACTGTGGCTGATTCCATGGCATCCTCTGCTTCAACTGTTCCAGAAGAGATGCCTTGCTACCTTGTCCACCACCCACATCCTTGCTATCAAACACTTCATCTGCAAATCCCAAGATCTGAGCTGTTGAAAGCAGACCATTGTTGTCATTGCTGCCTGACTTGTTATTGTCACCTGTGGCCAAACAGAGATGTAACACCTGTTTAAGTACATGAGTGTGTCACGTTTTTAGTTACCACTTGATACCGATGAATAAGTTCCTGGAACTGAATTGTACTCTCCACCTGTGCAGTAGTAAGTACTGGCTGGACTGTGTTCATGTTAGATGGAGTTTGGTAACACTTTTGCTGTCAGTATTCACTGGTATGTTCCTCATTAAGCAAGTTATGTTGATACGGGGTTATATAGTAAAGTAATCTTCACTTTGTAAGGTTTGAGGCTTTCACGGCGGTGACTATGAAGAAAGCNACCTTCACTGTGGTAGCGACTGAGATGCTGTAATGCCAGACCCATTCTTTGCATTTTTTGTTGTGGGGTCAGCATGTGCGGCACCCATTCTGCACACTTTGTGAAAACCTAACCTGTCATGCGACTTCCATTTGTTCAGCCCTCTTAAACATCATCTTTCGGCTGAACATTTTCCTGACGATGAAGCTGTAGATAGGGAAGTCACCACGTGGTTCCAACAGCAGCCCAAAGAATTTTATGCTGCTGGGTTTCAGGGGGCTTGTGAAATGATGGGACAAGTGCCTCAATTTACAGGGAGATTATGTTGAGAAATAAAAGCATTTTTCAAACCAGTACTCTTATCTGTTTAAGTTCTATACCCATTTGTAACTTACTACTGACTTACCTATGTACTATGGAACCAACAAATTTTAATGGACAGAACCATACTGTCACATGACCCAAACTTCAGGAGAGGCCTAAAAATTAGTACTGAAATGTAATGACTTATAGTTAACATGACTTACATGTATAGGCCTGAATTTACTTACCATACAGTATGATGTAATGAGTCAAGTAATTCAATGACTGAACACTTGGCTTACGGCTTTTCCATAGCAGGTGACTGAAGAATTCTCTTAAGGTATCTTTATTTACATATATTACTTCAGTTAATTTGATACAATATGCTAAATCCTAACTTCCCATGCACAATTATGATGCTGCAACACATGTCAGTATCACTTCTGAATGCATGTCCTTTCCTCCTGCATATTATAACACGAAAAGAAAAAGAGCAACTGAAATCAGAAGCAAGTATCACCAAAATTTATACCTACCTATGGATCCAAATGGTCTTGACACAGCCGATGGTGGAAGAGCAGGAGGAGGGGTAGGAGGGCGGGGTTTTGGTAGGATCAGCAGACGAGGATGATAGAGACCTTCTTCACACCTCCCTCGGCTTCGCACACTATCCACAACCCAGTCTGGAGTCACAATATGAAGAGATTCTTCACGACGCACTCCTTCCTCATATTTTGCCTGTTTTAACATAAATATCAGTATAGAAACACAAACAGCATTTACATACTTAATAAATCCTTCCTCAATATACATCGAATGTCTATTATTTAATTTATATAATAATATTTACCAGACAAACTTTAAACCATTATACAGCTGAGTAGTACCCCTGGGAGGTCACGCCAATCACTTGAAGTCTGAATTACTGACAGCATCATTAAATAAACTTCAGAAAAATATCACACAGTTTTATTCTCACACACTGCAGCAATGTTCAGTCACATACTTTCCCACCTTGTGCCACTGGCAGCTGATTTTTTTCAACTGTTTTCATTCCTAAATTTGTCTGTGGTTATTTCAAAAAGATTAAATATCATCCAATGGTACAATAATGGATGAACGATGAAGTGAAAGGATTTGGAAGGAAGTGATCATGGTCTCAATGAAGTATAGTTCTCACATTTGCCTGAAGGGGTTAAGGAAAACCACAAACAACTTCAGTTATGAAAGTTGGTATCCTGGCCAAAACATTTTGGTTTAAAACATTATCCTATGTAAAAAAAGCAAAACGCAAAGCTATCCCTGTAACAGGCTGTGAAGGTCCATAGGGTTGTGAGACAGTGAGGCTCCCACATTTTCTCTAAACAATCAGCTTGCAGAAGGCTGTAAGATTTTCAGCCTTATGCACCAGCTGCCCTTTACCACAAAGGAAGACTCCTGGTACTTATTTCTGTTAGAGGCTGAGTCGACCCCAGGGCCATAGTGTGGCTGGAAGGATTAGGTAAATTGAAAAAACCCACCTCATCGGGACTAAAACTCGCGACCTTCCAGCTTGCAGGATAGTGCTCAACCAACTACACGACCATGTGCCCCCATTATCCTATGATACCTTGGAATATCTCTTTATCTATTATTGCTAATTTAACTTGTTTATAATGTGTGCATCAGTCACATTCGTTAATAAAATCTGACTACAATTTATATAATTAAAAAATTTCATATTTTATGAACATTAATAAACACAACGGTCAAGCTCTTGTTATTGTTTTGTATTCTTACATAATACAGAAATTATTCAAGTCACAAGCAATGTTAAGTATGTAAATATGGCCCTGAGGTCGACTCAGCTTCTAACAGAAATGAGCACCAGGAATATTCTTGGGAGTAAAGGGCGACTGGCGCATAGGCCTGACAACCTTGCCGCCATCTATGAGCTGATTGTCTAGAAAATGTAGGAACCTCAACATCTCACAATCCTATGGGTCTCCACAGCCTGTTACAGGGACACCTTTACTTATTTAATTTTACTTAAATATTAAATGACTCAACCTCTTCCATTTCCACACAAGATCTGCCACAAAAACTGCAATGAGAAGGACCATGTGAGTAATGTGAAGTGGTGAAAAAACAGTACTCAGGCGCAGGATGGTAATGAGTTGGCAATGCTAATGGAAGTAATGTGAGGGAAGAAAAACTACACCTTGCATTTTAGTTACAAAGGGACGCCTAGTTCTGTACTGACAGTCACTGTTAATGTCAACTATGAATTTCTGCTTACTGATGTTGGTCAAACCAGCAGAGATTCTGGTGATGGTGTCTTCAGGAACACAAATCCATACCAATTATTCATAAAAAGAAGTTAAAACTTTCAAAGCCAGAAAATCTTTCAACCAGCAGAAGAATGCACCATTCCTCATTCTTGCTGATGGAGCGCCTCAACCACAAGAGAATATGAAACCTTCATTGCAGCACAACCTCAACGCAAACAAATGCATTCTAACTATAGACTGTCACCAGAAAAACTTTTGGTTCAAACTTATTTCAATACTGTAGCTATGAGGTATGTCGAGACAAAACCTCAAAGCCCAGAACACAGCGAATACTAAAACACCTAAAAATGGAGGGGATGCCACCACACAAACAATATTGTTATCAATATTTAACAATTCACAACATGTTTCAGTCAAGAAAGGTCATAATCAGGTGATTCTTGAGGTAATAGTTTGCGCCAAAATATACAGTACTGAAACTTGTGCATCTCGAACGCACATGTGCGTTTGTCGATGAGGCATAGCTCTAGCCGCACGTGTTCCCAGTAGTGAAAAGGAAGTTGTGCTGTGCAGTTGTTTTGGAAATGGGTCTCTCAACGGAGGAAAAAGCATTCATAGTTGTGTATTATTTTCGCTCATACGTAAATGGTCGCCAGACAACTCGATTCCTTGGTTTTGAGCGGTCAGATGTTATTGTTCAGAAACCGCTACATAGTACACGTGTGACAATATGGTGTGCCATCTCAGCACACAGTATATTAGGCCCCTATTCCATTGAGGATGAGGAAGGCAATGCTCTTACCGTCACCCAAGAACGCTATAGGGACATGGTGATCAGACCATTTCTTCAGGATTTGAGAATGTTCTGTCATGCAAGGGGCCTTCACATGAAAAGACAGTGGTATCAATAGGACATCTTTTCATTTCAGTACTGTATATTTTTGCACATACTGTACACAAATGATGACAGACTACATACAAACTATAGTGCTACTATAATTTCTTTTCTAGTTACAATTGATCAAATCCAACATAACACTAAATATACTTCAGGTTTTAAATTAAGATTTAGAAAGTCATACTGAAATGATGAGAAACAAGATTCCTACAGGACATGGTTTTGGAAGTTTCAAAGCTGGTCTGGTGGTAGCGGTCAGATCTTCATGTTACTGTACAGCAGCTGTTTATTTCCTTTGTGGAGGACTGCTTCCAGTAGTTCATACTACGAACCACGCAGTACAATGAACCGCATGATGTAAACAGCACACATTAACCACTGGCTCCCGACAACATGAAAGAAGAGGGATCTGTTCTCTAGGAAAATTGGAACATTACGATACTAACACAGCGAGCCACTGCAGCAAGCAGTGGAAGAAATTTGACAAAGCCTATGCATGGTCAACTGCAGTAACAAACATAAAGCTACTCAGATCTTATAACATTTTGAAAGATCATTTTTTAAATCATTTTTAAATATCAAATTGTGGATTCAAGATTACCTAATTATTAAATTAGGTTTAACCTATTGTTATACAAAAGACTTTATCACATATACGGTTTTATTCTGATTTTTATTATTTTATTGTATTTTATTGTTAATTTTAAGCAAAGTCTAGTCTAGTTTTGTCTAGTTTGTGAATTCAATAGGAACTAACTCATATGAACCATTTATAAAAATGGGAACATTAACATTGCAGTTCGGTAATAGTACGTGAGAAACTTGCAGCATCTGAAAATGACTCATTTGAGGTCAAAACATGTAGTGTGTGCTATATAAATAAATAAATAATAAAGTATTGTTGCATTGGAAGTAAAATATATATATATATATATAT